>NW_027174710.1:0-120000 GCF_000390325.3 Nicotiana tomentosiformis | reverse complement strand
TGACCCTTGTGTGGTAATGTATAATGCGATTATAATGGGTTACGTGAGAAGTAGCGAGCCAAATGAGGCTCTCTTGTTGTTCCGTGAATTGCAAGTGAAAAAACTTAAGCCTACTGATGTTACAATTTTAGGTGTTGTTTCATCATGCGCTTTATTGGGATCATTGGGATTCGGAAAGTGGGTGCATGAATATGTTAAGAAGAATGGTTTTGATCAATATGTTAAGGTGAACACTGCACTTATTGATATGTATGCAAAATGTGGGAGCTTGCCTGATGCAATTTCAGTTTACGAGAGCATGAGTTATAAGGACACTAAAGCATGGTCAGCGATGATCATGGCTTATGCTACTCATGGACGTGCTCTTTGTGCAATATCTTTGTTTCAAGAGATGCAGAACGCACGCGTTAGACCTGACGGAATTACATTCTTAGGTCTACTCTATGCCTGCAACCACAGTGGATTGATTGAAGAAGGTTTTAGATTTTTCAATAGCATGAAAGAAAGCTACAGGATTGTGCCAGGGGTGAAACACTATGGATGCATGTTGGATTTGATGGCTCGGGCGGGCCGCCTTAATGATGCTTTTAAGTTCTTAATGGAATTGCCAATTTACCCTACAGTTTTACTTTGGCGGACATTGTTAGCTGCTTGCAGCACTCATGGAAATATGGATTTGGGGAAGCTGGTACTTGAGAAAATCTTCGAAATGGACAAATCACATAGTGGCGATTATGTGATCTTCTCAAACATTTGTGCTCGAGCTGGGAAGTGGGAAGAAGTGAATTATATCTGGAAATTGATGAAAGTTAGAGGAGTTAAGAAAATTCCAGGCTGTAGTTCGATAGAGGTTGACAATATAATGCATGAATTCTTCTCTGGGGAGGTTACGCGTATTGAGCACAGGGAGCTGCACCAGGAAGTTGACAAGTTAATTGAGAAATTGAAATTGTTTGGTTATGTTCCTGATAATTCTATCGCTTTTCGTCCTGGCCTGGAAGATGAAGAGAAAGAAGCTACTTTGAGGTACCACAGTGAAAAATTGGCAATTACTTTTGGTCTTCTTAATAGTCCACCCGGAAAAACAATTCGTGTTGTTAAAAACCTTAGAATCTGTGGGGATTGCCATTCAGCTGCAAAACTCATATCGCTCATCTTTAAACGAAATATAATTATCAGAGATATGCAAAGGTTTCATCATTTTGAAGGTGGAAAATGTTCTTGCGGGGATTTTTGGTAACAAATGAACGATATGTACTCTTGCGGCAGGAAACATCCACCACCTTCACATTAACATGTTTCATGAATTTTAAGGTGGAAAAGTATTTTTGGTTACATAATTGATGGAATGCACACTAGAGAGAGCAAGCATCAACCACCTTAACATCAACAGGAGCAAATGCAGAGTTTCCTTGTGATGACTGGGTATTCTCATCAGCCATCAAAATAGTTTGCCTTACAGTTTTTCTTGTGAATCTTGGTGAATTGCGTAACCCAAGGTTTGAAAATAAGTAGGTTTTTTAGTTTTGCATACATATTACATTTTGCTCAGTTTCTTTAATTCTTTCAATCCATGAATTACATGCGAAGCTACTCTTTCTTGTAATCAACTGAAGTACTAAACAGTACTAATTCAAGAAGAAAACTTAAAATTGAATCCATTAATACCCCTGTATTATGGAAAATGAAATTCAGCATAGAACCAATTTCCTTGAAATACTGTGTTTCCGTTTGGTACATAATTTCATTATTTTCCAAACAAAGGCCTAATTGAGATGAGACCATTATATGTCTTGGATCACCGACCCTTTTTTTGTTTTGGTAACAATGTTTCATGAAAAGAGAGGACCACATAACTTGTTTTACACTAACCTGCTTGACGATATTCTGGCCACTAGCCATCTTAAATTTTATGAACTGCCATGTAGAATTCCTAATAAATGTCGTATCTATCATAACATATGCCTCACCCTTATTAGCAATATTTAGCATGCTTCCCATACTTCTCTGTGATGGGGAGTCAAATCAAGAAATGGCTCCATTTGGCACATGCTCGCTGTCCAAATTATCCTGTTAGACTAATGTTAGCAGTTTGTGTTCCACATGATTTTACCCCTTGGGCATGAAAATAACTATTATTACTAATGCAGAATTTGGTAATTTGTTGCCATCGACACACTGGTAATCTTGATAATTCCTGTTTTACATACATATGTGTATGTATGGCTCTGGATGGTAAACACCATCATCAACTCCAATAACAACCTTATCTATAGACAAGGATGAGATACTGCCGCCCTATGCTGATCAAGATTTTTATGTTGAAATATTTGATTGTCCTCTGTGTCTCAGAGTTTTGATTTTTTTTACTTTGTTCAGCTGGCAAGTCTTCCACTTATCGCTAGTTCCTCATAGAAAGAATGTAGTTTTCGGTTAAAAGTTAATGGAGTTTTCAGGACACATTTAAACTTTCTAACTTTAAGGTTATGTTTGTTCTCAGTGGCCACATGCACAATGTGACCAAAAGCGAAGTTGTTGCTATCCAACTACTGGAAAGCCAGCAGTGAACTTTGGCATGCATGGGCTTTGGACAAATTACAACAATGGCTCCTATCCAAAAAGTGGTGATAACACAGCCCTCTATAATGAAGCAGAGGTAAGCTCAACAAATTGCTATTTTACGTATTATAGATATGATGCTCTTTTGTACCTTTGGCACACTGGCAGTAGCTCGTGAACAGAGTTAATTTCTAGAAATAGTTGCTCTAAGGAACTTTCTTTCTCGAGTTTCTACCAGTGGAGTTCCTTTTTCAACGGATGACATGGGTATGATTACAAATCTTCGCCCACTAGCCCCATCAAACATCAAGTCCATACTAGATTGGAGGTGGTGGGAGTGGGCAGGGCAAGAAAGTAACAATCATACCCGATATTTAGAGCGCCAGAGATAGAAAGCGGCGACAGCTGGATTGGAGTTACTGAACATTAAATAAGACCATTTTCATGGCTGACATAATATGAGTACTATAACATCCTTGTGTGGACCTCTTTGTTACAAACCCAACTATTGATCTGTATTTTGATATGGTTGTATGGTGTCAAATTCTATCTTAATAGGTTATCTATAAACGAAGCTAGAATTATTCCAATCACATGTCCTTGTAGTCTGACATTGAGATTATCATCATTTCATTAAGTAATGGTTGACAATTAGCACTGCATTAGGATTGTGTCGAGATCAATTGAGAGTGATAAGGAACTTAAAGTTATATTTGTTTATTAACTTACAAACAAACGTTGTATACAGGAGTTTGGTTTGTTCCCAATTATAGCGTGGTTAGGCCAAGGACATGCTTGCTATTTGCTAATGTAGCCACAATCATAACAGAAATGTTCTCTTGGGCAAGTCGTTTGCTATCCGAGATTTTGGTTTGAGTCCAACTCGTGAAGCAGTTTGTGAGTGTGTGTATACCTCGAGATAACTTTTTATCCACTACTCATCCTCGAAATCTAGTCTAGCTTAGTCATATAGGACTTAAAACTAAAGTGCTTTCTCTGTTGGTTTAATTGTGGAATCAAATAGTGGCGAACCCAATTTTTTTAAATTAGGGTGACTTATAACTAAGGTGCTTTCTTTGTTGGTTTTATTGTGTCAGACAGCGGCGGACCCAAAATTTTTAAATTATGGGTGCTAAACTACTTTTAATATGATATTGCTACTGAGATTGGGTGCCAAGTCAACCTACTTGTGCGTGTACCTTTAACGTAGGTCCACCATTGGAATTAGACCGTGATCTCAGTATAATGCCTCAGCATACATATCTGTAACCATATTATATGTATAGTCAATGATTTGTCATTTGTATGTATAGTCACCTCAGTCGTGCTCGTCGTCAATCTGATAGATAGATTTATATGCAATGGCGGATCTAGAGTATAGTATACGGGTTCCTTCGAACCCAATAACTTTTGCGTAGACCCTATATTTTTATTAAAAAATCCATTAAACATTTATAAATATCTAACTGTGAACCTAGTTATTATTGTATATTAATTTGAGATTACGATAAGAACCTATAAACTTTAAATTCTAGATTTGTCAATGTTTATATGTATAGAAGGATAGTATGCTCAAAGTTTTCCATTATGACAAACCACCCAACCCTATCGGTGCACCCTATCCCTGTGGTCCTATCTCAAAGCACCGGCCATATTAAATATATCATGTGTACCTTGCTCTTCTCTCGCATTATCACATGGCACCTCTCTTCTTTTTTTCTCTTTTTTTTTTTGGGTGAACCTGTAATAATAGAGATAAAAAGAGAAGACCATTGGTGAGATTTAAAATTTTTTACTCAAATAGTTGAGTACAAAGTTGTAAATAACCACTTTGCTGTGACTCATCTCAACATTGCACTTTTTCTTTCTCTCCCCCCCCCCCCCCCCCCCTCCTTTCTTTTTCATGAATGAGCTAATTAAACATTGAAAAAGAAATACTGAAATTCAAGTCACCTATCTGACTTAAAATTTGTAATGAAATTAATTGAAATTCGAACAACCTACTGGTGCACCCCATCTTAAATTTTGTAATTCCAGATACCCCGCTTGTTCAAAGGTAGGTGCACAATCCATATACAAAATATACTAGAGTGATTTTGATTGTGTTATACGGTTTCAGTACTGATCATCAACATGGGATTTGAACAGGGAAATCCTCAATCTCATCCGTCCACGCGTTCTTTTCAGTGGCTGCATCAACATTCCTTAGCGCGCGCCAAACAGCACTGTTACATTTGAATCCTGAGCCAAAACCTATTTGCCATGCTCTGTCACCCTTCTTTATCCTCCCTTTGGCCTCGGAATAGGCCAAATTATACCACACTGAGCTACTTGAAGTGTTTCCGAACCTATAAAGTGTCATTCTAGAAGGTTCCATAAGTACTTCTGAGAGATCAAGATTCTTCTGAAGTTCGTCCAACACGGCCCTCCCTCCTGCATGAATGCAAAAATGCTCGAACGCCATCTTGAAATCAGGGATATATGGTTTTATTTTCCTTTTAAAGACATTTCTCGCGACTAAAGAGGCGAAAAAGAGGAGCTGCTCGGACATTGGGAGGACTAGAGGGCCCAAAGTTGTAATATTTGTTTTTAAGGCCTCACCAGCTACTGCCATTAAGTCTTTTGACAATGACATGCCTTTTTTCCCATCCTCTTCCTCATCTTGGTAGACGCAACCGAATGCTCTGTCGTCTGCACCTTTATGGGTGCGGACAACGTGCATCAGTTGATATTTTGAGCGCCAACGATCCGAGAAACGGTTCGAAAGGAGAATAGCAGATGCACCCATCCGGAAAATCATATTTGGTATTAGCTTTGATTTGTCTTTCCCCGTGTAGAAGGCCGCTGAGACTACTTCCGTGCTTACTATAAGTGCATAGGTGTTTGCTTGCCCCTATTCAGTAATTTCATATGTCAGGAATTTATTGGAGAGAGATGAGGTTAAACTTGTCAAAAAAAAATACTTTTTTTTATTTCCTAGGTACGAAATTTGAAGGAAAAAAACTTTATAACATACTAAAGTATATATCTTTAGAACTCGTAGTCTTAAACATGCATGACATTCCTGTGGCTAAATTTAATGTTAAAGAGTTTCTAAATATTAAAATATATTATTGATCTTATTTGGAACAAATAAAAACAAAACAAGGGCCATATAAACTAAAATGAGGAATCAAGTGTTATTAAAACCTTCATAGAAATGTTTCCACATGAGGTCACTTAACCTAAATAGCCGTCTACATAACCGCTAAATTAAAAATAGCAGACAAATACTATATAATATATGTATAATCTATATATATTATATGTATAACCATATATAATTATTGTACCTATAATCTATGTATACTTGCTAGGAAAAATAAACAGTGAATCCGACTGAATGTTTGTGTAAAGATTGTGAAAGAAGATATACCAACCTGTAAAAGCCGATTAGCTAGGTCCACAGAAATAAGTCCAGCACTACAACCCATGCCTCCAAGATTATAGGTAATCACATTAACTCCAAGCTTATAATGGTTGACAATCATAGCAGAAAGAGAAGGTGTTGGATTAAACATACTAGAATTAACAATAACAATCCCAATCTCTCGGATTTTCACTCCTGTTTTCGCCAACAGATTGTCAATGGCACCAACAATAACCAATTTAGCTTGATGTTGGTTACTACTAAGGGAAAAATTTGATGGAATCCATTTATCTACTGGTATATAAGTCTTATCACTTAAACCTGACCTTTCCAATATTTTCTTTTGAAAATTCAAACTATCTTCATCAAAAATGCCTGCTAATTTCTCTACTAAACGTTCTTTAGATATCATATAACGTTCATGTGGTTTGTAACATGCAAAATCAATTAAGTAAACATTTCTTGGACGACTCATGAAATATAATGTGGCTAAAAAAACAACAAGTGTTGAATAAGATTTCAACATTGCTAGATTTGTAATGAGATCTTCAAGTGTAAGAGTTGAAAGATGAAGTCCAATAGCAACAAGAATTGGAACAATGAGAAGATAAATTGCATTTGATATTAGGTAATGGTATCCAAGTTTTACATATTTAAGTCTAACAGAAAGAAGAAAATTGGGTAGATTTGAATGGATTTCTCCATTCCGAGAATTTTCTGCCATTGTTTTTGGAGAAGAGAGGAGAAATACTAAAACAAGAAAGATTGAGGAAAAAAATATTTGGAGTATGATGAGTTTCCAAGTACATCAAGATTGGTCACTATTTAAAGAGTACTGAAAAAAATAGACTTGCCCACCCAATTAATGTGCCATTAATCGATGATCTATAAATACAATATAGTCAAAATTTGTCATTTACATTTGCCAACTTTCCATTTCATTTTTAATAAATGCACAAGTTAGGTTATACTCTCCCCGGTCCACAATAAGTGATATTTTGATATTTTTTTATGGTCCAAAATAAGTGATTTTTCCAGATTTTAAGAATGACTTAATTATTTTTTTCCTACACTACCCTTGGAGTAAATAATATTGGAGTATGTGTTAGGAGTGTTTATGTGAAGAGATAGTAAATGTTAATATGGTCAATTTCATTGCTAATTAATATTAAAAGGTGAATTTCTTAATCTGTGTGAAAATAAAAAAAAATTATTTATTGTGGACCGGAGGAAGTACTCACATGTGTCAGAAGCAATTTTTACTCATGATAAGAAGATAAGCTAACGAATTATTGCACTTGTAAGAAAGGATAATAGATTATTGAAGAATTAACCTAAATAGCAGCCCACTCAATTATTTAAACTAAAAATAATCGACAAATGTATAATATATGTATAATCTATGTATACCGGCTAGAAAAAGTAAATAGTAAAATCAAACGGCTATTTGTGTAATCTATTATGATAAGAAAACGCTCTTAGTTCAGTTAAGCAGAAAGAAGTAGATCTCCGAAACTCGATATCGTAGGTTCAAATCCTATAGAGTGTAATTTTTTTCTTCTTAGATCGAATTATAATAAAATAGATTTATTAGTAACTTTCACAACAATAAAATTTGACCTACTATGCCCGGTGATGTGATGTATCGACCTTTTTTCTTCAATAAAATCAACTACTAAAGTCTAGTCTCTCGGAACATAATTAAAGTCGAAGAATGCATTTTAAGGTGTGGGATTAATTAATTAGTTGGCAAACCATCTCATATTAAATGCTTTAGTTGGCCACACATGCCATATGTAGGAGCCAGATGCAGACTAATTAAGCAAGTTATAATATCTCAACCCAAATGGTCTTGTATAAAATGTCCCTTTCCTATTAATTTCCCCAAAATATTGGATCTAGAAATCAAAAGAGGCCCCCTCTGGGGATTCTTTTAGGGTTCTAAGGCACAATCCGAGTATGAAATTTTTAGAAATTTATAAAGTTACCATTTCCGATAGCTAACCATTGAAATTTGTGACTTTTCTATAACAATCATCTTCTACAACCACTTTACAATAACGGCCAAGTTTTCTTTGGAGACAAATTTTCATGTTATGTTATAATATATATTTTTTATAATAGCACTTTACTATAGCAGCAAAAAAATATCAGAAAAATGAGACTGTTATAAAGAGATTTAACTATATTAATCACCAATTGACTGTTTCTTTTATGGAGACGAATTAATAAGAAAAGGTATTTTCATGCGTTTAAAAGCACAAGGGAAGGAGCCCCTATATTGGGGGGTGCAAGTGGTGCTCATAACAATGTTTGCTCATGACAAATGTCTATATATTTAGTGAGCACTTTATATAGTCTGCTAGAGTTACTTAATAAGCAATGTTTAGTAAAATTATAATGTTGCTTCAGCAGTAAGTTGCTTGAAATGAAGATTCAAACTATTTTTGCCCTTAAGTTTGTTTCTTAGCCAGCACTTTATATGGTCTCTACTGGTTTTGCCTAATAAGAGCAGTGTTTAGTAACGTTATATATATTGCTAAAGCAGCACTTTTTCAGTTGCTTAAAATGGAGATTCAAACTGTTTTTGTCCTTAAGTTTGTTTCTTAGCAAGCACTTTAAATCGTATAATTTTTTTATTTTTTTTTTGGGTTTTTTAATCGGTGTCGAGTATACGCTTTAGCTAGGACCGACGTACTAATCTGGATTCACGTCAGGAAATTCTACTTTGGGGGTAAAACGCTCCCTACTAAAAATGAGTCTATACTCAGGGGTCGAATCCGAGACCTAGATGAGGGAGTATCACTCCACCACAACCTTTGTCAGAGACGGATCCAGGGTTTAAACCTTATGAGTTCAACCTTTATGATTTTTAAAATTGAACCCATTGTATCTTTAAACTTGTGGTTCAAACCTACCATTTGCGACAATTTTAGTAAACTTTTATACATAAATTTATGTTTCACGTTAAAAGTAATGGGTTCAGATGAACTCGGCTTCACTACTCTACATCCGACCCTGACCTTTGGTGATTATATGATCTATAGGTGTTGCTTAATAAGCAGTACTCCATTTAGTAACGTAATGTTTCTTGATCAGCAGGACTTTTCCAGTTGTTTGAACTTTTATCTTCTTCTTTGTTATTAGGCACAAGCCATGTTCAACTGTTATAGCAATACAAATATTACAACTAAAACTCTTTAAAATTAATGTATTATATTTATACCATATTACGAAACAAAAAATTTTTCAAAAAGAATAAATCTATTTCCTTTTTAGTCAGTTTCAAAAAGAACAAATTATTTTTAAATTTGGAAATAATTTAATTATAAAATTCCGCTTTTACCCTTAATAAGATGATTTATAGCCACACAAATATCTATGGATTATTTTAGAGCATAAATATCAAACTTTTTTCTTTTTCTTAAACTATCTGCACTGTCAAATTCGTTGAAACAAATTGAAACGGAGCACTTTACTCAAGACCTACCCCCATTTAACACCCTTACCAACCCACATGCACAATTTACTCCCCTTTTGTACACATACTATTCACCACCTCTGGCAGCTCAAAACAACTCAACATACTCAAATCAATGCATTAACTACCCAACCACCAGAATTAAAACCCCAACATCTACCAAAATTTTCCTATAGCACAAAGCAAATGGAGTTTTCAAATTGCAGCAAATCTTGAATATGAGTGGTTAATATAAAGTACTCCATCTTGGCAGCTCATACTATTAGTTTATGAAAATGACACTAAATAAAGAATGCCACATTCAACGCTGATATCCTTAAAGTTCAAGACATATGAAGCTGCTATATTTTGACTATATTCCCTCGTTTAAAAGGGCCACTTAATCTTTTTGTTTCTTTTGATAACATTCGTTTACCATAAAAAACGGATAACAATTAAATTTGTAAGTGGTTTTAAGGATATGCAGATTAATTCAATACAAATGATGAATTGTGTTAGATTAAACAGATAAATGACGTAATAAATTGTCAAACCAATTAAGGAAAATGATCCCTGACTCGGTAACAACTTTAATGGAATGCCTGCCTTCGATCCCGGGCTCACGTTAATGATGAACTGATGAACAAAAGTGAGAATTTTGAATAACATAGAAAATAAGAGTATATTGCTTTGATATGCGTGTTACCATATCCCTAATGAATAATCAGACCCCCTTTTATATAGTAGGGGAATTTTACCCTAAGTACAATTCCATACAAAGTAAAAATATTCCGTTTTACTAATCACCGATTTTCTGCCGATACGTGCCGAGATTCACGTCATGATATCCGACTGGTCACGGATATCACGGCCCTTTGTTGGTCGTGCTCGATTATCTGGTAATGCTCTCCGAGGTTTTTGGGATTCGAATCGAACCTGGGGGTCGTAGCCCCGATACTTTCGAGGGCAGACATTTTTTCCGGACCCCGACTCGATGGCTCCTTGCCTCGATTCCGGTTTCTTGCAGTCACGTCTCTTGCTCTGTTTTCTTTATCGAAAATTGAGGCGTCCCACAGACTCGATTTCACCCGTATACAGATAGTCCCCTAGTTTCTCGGAGAGTAAGTTTACGGAAACAACGAGAAACGACATGTATACTTCGATTCCTTCTTCAATACGTCGTGACAGAAACGACAAAGAATCTAAAACGTCCCGTTAGTCGTGTCGTTATGACTTCAAACACGTGTCAGCCATTGACATGTCATCCGTGGATGTGAAACGACGCGAAGCTTCTATAAATACTCCCCTCCTTCTTTCATTTTTTACCTTTTGACCAAGCTTCTACCTTCGAGTCTTCAGGATATCACTGCCCTTCTTCATACTCTAACAATTTTACCTCCGTTCTTTAAGATTTCTCAGTAAATTGCAATCTTTTACTTATTTTCTACCCAAACCAATGCACTTGAACTTTCATCTTCCAACCTTTTTTCATATTTTTAAGTTTTTTCAGGATAACAATGGCTAAAACTTCCAAAATTGTTCTCCCAAAAGTTGCTTCATCTTCTTCACAACCGGCCGCCGAAGTCGAGGACACCACCCCCGATGCGGTCCTCCTAGAGAGATCTTCTCCTGGCGCGGCTACCGATGAACCGGCTGCCGAGCCTCCCTTGAAAATGTTCGTCCCCCGGGGGGTGCTCGGTCACCGGTGACTTTAAGGTCGAAAAGCCATCATGGTGCAGGGCCGATATGGGGCGGTATCTAGGTATATTTGCTCTATCACCGAGAATGTCCTTCCTGTGTTCGAAAGGATTGCAGCTGGGCGGATAAGGATGTAGTTGTCCCCGGACCCGATGACGCCATTACTACCCATGTGGAGGGGTATTTGAGTGTTTACACTTATCCCTTTACATTGGGCCCGGTGGACCCGGTTATTCTGGATTTTTGCAAGAGGTATGAAGTATGCCTCGGTCAGACCCTCCTGTCATTGTGTAGGATCGTAATCCTTCTTCGATACTTCGTGAAAAAGACCGAATCCTATCAATTCACCATCGATCACCTTCTCCGCCTATACAGTCCCCGAATCTTCCGAGGGGGACGGATAAAGCTCACACGCTGGGCTAACAAAGCCCCATTCTCGAGCATCGATGAGGACCGAGATCGAGGCTAGTAAGGACGCTTTGTCCAGCAGAATATTGACCGGATCGACCAGCTCCGGACTGAAATGAACGAGGTCCAGGCCTTGGCCGATATCTAGAAGGGAAAAATGGATCGACTGGCTTCGGAGAAGGAGACCGCCTGGGAGTAGCTGGCATCAGTAGAGGTCCAACTTCGAGTGGTGAAAAATATGGCCGATACGTGGGCTCGGCAAATCGAGAACCTCCAAGTTCAACTGGGCTCGGCCATTGCTGAACGATGCCCTTGGCACAAAGCTCAAAATAACGAGGTCGAGTAAAATATATCCAGGGTTGGTGCTGAAAAGATAGTGGCCCAGTACAAGGCTGATGTTGAGTACGTGAAGCAGTTGTATCGAAGGGAGACCCTCGAGGAGATCCATGCCCGAGGTTTTGACCTATCGACCGAGATCGAAGAGGCTTGAGGCTCGAGGTAGAGGCCAAGAAGCTGGCCGAACCCGAGGGTGAAGAAGGCTCTGAGGGATCCGGCATACCAGAAGATGGAGAAGACACCGACGACTCTGGTGACGAGGCGGGCTCCGATGGAGATCAGGCATAGGTGCCTTAGGAATTTTTGCCTTTGTTTTTGCATTTTATACATTTATTTTATTTAGGTCATTTTTATCGGCCTTTGTAAAGATATTCTGGAATGTATATATAAGGTTTTTACCTTTTTTGAAATTTTCAAATCTTACTTTTAGCATATATTTTTACAATTGCAAAGATTTCAAATGCCTTAGCACGGAGTAAAACATAGTAATAAGTTGTATTTCGGAGGTCCGAACAATACTTGTTCTCGACGTAAGTTTTGTTTGAAACTTGTGGGGGTTCGGTATGACCAGAAGCTTTTCCCCAAAGTGTCTGTACCTCCGGGCTTCGATAGCCCGAGCCGTCCAAGTTTGTCTTGGACAACAGTCCCCGAGTGGGGACAATCTATTGGATCCGGATAGAGTCGGCCCTTGGGCTCAATATCCTTAAGGAACAAAATGTAATAGTCTTAAGGGACAAAATATGTATCTGCAAGGTAGAAACTTTCTTTCATTCCCGTGCGTAATATACAAGATTGTAAGTGTGTACAAGCTTCGTGTTATGGCTTGGGTGGTCTATGCGGGAACTGTTCATTTGATCGTTTGGCCGTTACAATAAATCCTATCCACCGAGCCTAGACTGTTCAAGCACAAAGTTTCCTTCCTTACTACAAATTATTACCCGAGGATGATGACCCCCAGTATTCGAGGTCGATCGTCGAGAGGGCTCGTATACTGTTGAGGTGACCATCGATTTCAATTCAAAATTGGTCTTCGATTCTAAGTTAGAACGATCCACTGTTTCCTCGTTAAAAACCTTGCCAAAAAACTCATTTGGGAAAAAACTGGTTCAAGGGAAAAAGAGTGCAACACGTGCTTTCAGGCCTAGCAACTACATCATCCTTTGGTTGTTGCCTGCAAGTGTTAGTCCTATTCGCAATATATATCAAGAAAGAATGAATGGGGTCATACCTTAGCAGTAGTATCATTTTAAGTGGGCCACGTTCCAGTTGTTCGGTAGTCGCTCACCATTCCCTGCTTCGAGTTTGTACGAGCCTTTACCGGTAATTTCGATAATTCGATATGGACCTTCCCAATTCGGTCCCAGCTTCCATTCGTTCGGGTTCCGGGTATTCAGTGTCACCTTTCTTAACACCAAGTTCCCGATATTAAAGTTCTGTAGGTTGGCCCTCCGGTTGTAATACCTTTCAATTCGATATTTCTGGGCGGCCAACCGGACGAGGGCGGCCTCGCGCCTCTCATCCAATAGTTTTAGGATCGTGCTCATAGCCTCACCATTTGAATCTTTGATCGTATATCGGAACCTGAAACTCGATTATCCTTCCTCGACCGATATTAGTTCTTCAGCACCGTAGACCAATGAAAACGGGGTAGCCCCAATACTAGACTTTGAGGTCGTACGGTATGCCCACAGGACTTCGGGCAAAATTTCCTTCAGCACCGTAGGGTTTGGAGTATGGTCTTGTTTGTAAACTCCGCCTGCCCGTTCCCACTAGGGTGATAGGGTGTTGATAAGATTCTTTTGATCTTATGGTCCTCGAAAACTTGACTTACCTTGCTGCCGATGAACTTCTTCCCGTTGTCACATACGATCTCGGTCCCAAATAAAATCAATAACTTCTTTTTCTCTGACTTTCTCAAATGCCTGAGCCTCAACCCATTTAGAAAAATAGTCAGTCATAAGTAATATAAATTGAGCCTTACCGGGTGCCCATGGCAGGGGACTGACGATGTCCATTCCCCATTTCATGAATGGTCAATATGACAAGACCGAATGTAGTAGCTGTCACGACCCAATTTCATAATAGGCCGTGATGGCGCCTAACGCCACCGCTAGGCAAGCCAACTGTGAACTAGTCACGTGATTTCCTCTTTTTTAACAAATTCTTTTCCAAGTAATTAAACTTTCCTTAAATAAAAAAAGATTTGAGAAATAACAGATCTAAAATAAATAACATGAAAGCAACTGTGTGCAATCATAATCATAGAATAAAACCAAAACCGCAAGTCTACTAGTGTGTGCCAAGACCTGGTGTCACAAGTGTATGAGCATCTAGTAGAATATACAAAAGAATACTAGTCTACTGTCCGAAGTGAAATAGACAGAAAGATACAGTCAAAAGAAAGGCTCCGACTGCTGCAGAACGGCTCAGAAGGCAGCTCACCGTGAAACCTCAAAGTGGTAATCAAGTGTGCACGCCTGGCTGATATCCAGATGCACCTGCCTCAGATCCTGCACATTTAAGTGCAAAAGTGTAGCATGAGTACATAAACACCATTTACCCAGCAAGTATCCAGTCTAACCTTGAAGAAGTAGTGACGAGAGGTCGACTTTGACACTTACTATGGGCTAACAATAATATGTCAAAATTTTATTTTAAGCATGGATTACATGAAGAATACTGAAAAACCCAATAACATGAAACAATAAATAATCCCTTCACCAATATTAAGTCCCAAATTTATTTTTCATCATTTAACAATTTATATCTCAAGCCAAAGAAGCAATATCAATTATAATTGGTTCCAAAGATTTATCATGCGCAAATTATGCCGAGGTCGTATGGCCTGATCCAACATAATATTTAAACTGTGCACTGCCGAGGGTCTAACGGCACGAACCATAGATGCATCTATCTGCTACCGAGGTGTCCGACCCGATCCATAAAAGAGAAAATACATTTACAACAACCAATTCAAGATTTATTAAGGGGAAATTATTCAAGGGAATACCAAATTCTCATTAACGGTCAAGAAAATAAAGTTTAACCTTTTACAATTCCTTTATCAAGTTTTAATATGATTTAAGCAATTAAATTAACAAGTAGGGTACAACATTGTAAGTATAGTATGGTATGGGTCCTAGACTACCCCGACAATAGCATAATTAGTAGCTACGTACGGACTCTCGTCACCTCGTGCGTACGTAGTCCCCACAAATAGAAGCACATTTTAATTCAATTCACCTATGGGGTTAATTCACTCTTACAAAGTTAGAAAAGAGACTTACCTTGTCTCAAGCCTACTTCCGATCCAAGATTTGTGCTCAAACCCTCAATTTAGTGCCAAAATAACTCTAAACTAGTCAAATGTTATATAAAATAGTCAATATAGGCTCAAAAGTTCATATTCTAACTATTAAAGCGATTACCCAACCCCAATTGAAGAATTCCCAAAATTCACCCCCGGGCCCACGTGCCCGAAATCCGAAAATATTTGAAGAAAATTATTACCCATAACCTCATGAACTAAAATATATGATTTTCATCTAATTCTATAATCAATTTCGTGGTCAAATCCCATTTTTATTCAACACTTAGGTTTTCATCTAAAACCTTGATTTTACTAAATTTTTATATGTTAATCTACTCATAATCTATGTATTTAACTCATATTGTGTAGAAATTACTTACCTCAAAGTGCTAGGTGAAAACCCCTCTTCCAAGAACTCCAAAATCGCCCAAGAGATGAAAGAAAATGAACTAAATAGCCTAAGTCCCGCATTTAATAAGTTGTGCACAAGTCTCAGATGTCACATTTGCGACACCTGGTTCGCAAATGCAAAGGTCGCAAATGCGACAAATCCATAACAAATGCGAACTTGGGCTTCTACTACCAAGGTCGCAAATGCGACCAAAGTGTCGCAAATGCGAACACTACCCAACTCAGGCTTCTTCGCAATTGCGAAGCCTTCCTCGCAAATGCGAACAAATTCTCGCATTTGCGAGACCTGCAACAGCTACCAAGAAATACCAAAAAAAATGAAGTTTTTCTCATCATCCCGAACGTCCGAAACTCACCCGAGCCCTCGGGGCTCCACACCAAACACACACACAAGTCTAACAATATCATACAAACTCATTCGAGCGATCGAAACACTGAAATAACATCAAAACCCACGAATCGGACACCAAAATGCATGGATTAACTCATGAACTCAAAAACTTCTAAATATACTATCGCGCGTCCGATTCCTATCAAATCAACTTGGAATGATGCCAAATATTGCGTGCAAGTCTTAAATGACATTAAGGACCTACTCCAATTACTGAAATCAGAATTCGAACCAGACTTCCGGATGCGCCTCTAAGTCCAGAATCACCATACAGAGATATTCCTAGGCTCGTAATCCCAAATAGACATCTATAATATAAAGATCCACTTCAACCCAAACTTATAAAATTCACCCAAAATGCCAACTTTCATTATTAGGCGCTGAAATGCTCCCGGGTCATCTAAAACTCGACCCGAGCATACGCCCAAGTACGAAATCAACATACGAACCTATTGGAACCGTCAAATCCCGATTCCGAGGCCGTTTACTCAAAACGCTGACCGTAGTCAAACTTGGCCTTTTAAGCCAACCTTATGGAACCAAGTGTTCCGATTTCAATCCGAACCCTTCCAAATCCCGAGCTAACCATCCCTACAAGTCATAAAATAGTAAAAGCATATACGGGGAGTCTTATTTAGGGGAACGAGGTTGTAGAAAGCAAAACAACCGATCGGATCATTACAGTAGCTCCCCGGGCTGATGGATCATCGGTGCTTGCCTCTAACAGCCGTCGCATTTCCGCACGAACTCCTTCGCATGTTTATCTATGTCGATCCAATAATAGCCGACGAAAGGTTATCTTACGAACCAACGATTCGACCCCCGAATGGTTCCCACAGGTGTCTTCGTGAACTTCCCTCAAAACATATTCGTTGTCTCCCGGTCCCAGACATATGTCGATTGTGCCATCAAACGTTCTTCTGAACAGGGTGCTATTTTCGGATAGGCTGAACTTGGCCGCCTTCATGCGCAGAGCTCTCGATTCTTTCAGATCCGAGGGCATCTTTCTGGTTTTCCGTCACGACCCAAAACTCCACGTGACCGGCACCCGACACACTACCCCACCCGAGCAAACCAAACCATGTGATTCACCCTAATCATATGCATGAAAACCAATTTAACTGCGGAAGCTCCTTGAAAATCATATACATTTTTAAGTTAAATGATAAAATAATTTCCACTTCAAAATCACACATGATATCTTTCATGATAATAACAATGAGACTAAGTAAAATAAATATACTTTCATGTATGTCGTGTACAACCCCGTTGTTACAACCTTTCACAACTATCTATGGAGCCTCTATACCAAAGAATAGAACCAACGGTTGGAGTAGTTCCAACAAAATAAAATAAGGAAGAACATGATAGCTACCATGAAATAAAAGTGGTGCTTCATAATACCTCAGAAAGAGAGTCATCCTGGACTGACCACATGCCACATATCATACATCGTCTTGAAACATGTAAAGTAAGCAGGACCCTGGAGGCCCCCCCAAGGGCTGAGTATACCCCAACGGTACTCAATAAGTGTCATAGACTCTCTCTAACTCAAGTTCTTGGGACAAACTTTATAAAAACAATGCGCCAATATTTGATATAAAACGATAAGAAATTCTATCAATTCATGACCCTTGTTATTTTAAATAACAACCAAGTGAAATATAACCCATAATATAAACTTTTAAACCATTTAAAATAATCCAAGATTTTGGATAAAATCGTACAGAATCATTCCATTTGCTTTAAGTCATCGAAATCACTTTCGGCTTCTTAGGCCTAAACATAAGAAAATCATCCTTACCTTTCACTGGGAGTACTATACCATCACCGACACAAGAAGGTCAACTAGGTTATGTACCTAGCGGCAAGTATCATATACCCTACTTGCTCAGGTCGTCTCATCATAGTGCTATACGAATCGACTCAGCCATGCTAATAATAGCACAAAATAGTACTCTCTCGAGGGAGAGCACTCTGCCGTAGTCTATACCACAAAGTGGCCATCTACGCCTACACTGGCACATGTAGTTTCGTGACAACGAACACAATATATCCAAAGTCAATCTCAGTGAACACAAGTAACTCCCAAAATATTTGATACTTCAAAATAGATTCATAGCATAGTAGCCTCAAATGATCTATTTTTATCAAATCATAGTATTTATAGAAAATCTAAATCCTTTGAACAAAATTTAAATAAATAACCTTTTACATGTTAAAGCCTTTAGAAATTTAACATCAATCTTTAAAAGATACCACAAATGCTATTCTGTTTGTCAATTTCTAAAAGAAATACTTTCCATGAAAACTTATCTTTAGCACTCAAATATGTATACTCTTGTCAATACGTAAGTTTTGATAAAAACTTATAACATTTACCTTGAGTGTCACTTTGCCAATAAGATTTAAAATATTTTTTTTTATAAAACGGCATGACACTACATATGCAACATAATATTCTAGTTCATGGAGACATCCGTACTTGAATGTCCTCACAAGCACGAAAGCACATTTGCAAACAACTTAAGTATTAACTCGAAACATGCTTTTAGAGAAAGTCCCTCAAGAAGAGTAAGTTTTAATCAACTTACCTCGCTTTTGCTTTATTAACATTCACAAGATTTCAATCCACCTCCATCATTCTAATGTTGATTAAAATGCTCAACCTGACCAACAAGTCGATATCTATAATTAGATATCCTAATTACATCAAAATATGACCTAAGATATTGATCAACATCCATATATGGCTCACAAGTTGGCTACAAGCCTCCAACAACTCAAATCTCCAAATAGTTTTACATGCTAGACCATTCAACTTCGTTCTTGTGTTTTAATACCCATTCGAAGTCATTAATGATACTATATCAATTGTCCATTTCCACCAAGTTACTATTCATCGTCTTCCATAATCAACACTTGCAAAATATACAATTCGGGTGATTACTTAGTTGATCACTTCCATCTTTTGCTAATAATTATTTCCATAGATTCATTGTATTCATAAATTTCATCGTCAAGACTACCATTCATCTTCTCTCTTATTTTCTCAAAAGTACTATTCATGCTATGAACTAGAGTTTTATAATCCAATCTTTCAACCATTAAAACTTGTAACAAATGCTTAAAATACTTCTAACTACTCATAATAAATGAGTTTGAAGCATTGGAATTACCTCTAGTAGATCAATCTTGAAAAATCACAACTTTGGTGATTTTTGTGTTCTTGAGGATTTGATGAAGAAATCTAGTATTTGGATGTAATAATGATGTTATAACTCATGTATATTGAGTAATAATCAACTCAAAACATCATTAACAACTTACCTTGGTTGAATGGACTTGATTTGAGCTCAAAATCCCCCCTTCACCTCAAGAACCCTAACCCTCAAATACTCAAAATACTCCCCTCCCCCGACCTTGTATTTATAGGCCCAGAATACTGGGTTTCGGATGCGGACCTGGATGTATCACATCCCCACTTCACTCCTCTTTGAAGTTCGGATGCGGACCTAGACGCTATGGCAGCACTTCACTGCCAGCCTCTCTTTCGGACGCGGCCTCGGATGCTTCGCATCCGCAGGCTCCTCCGCGAGCCTTTGGTAATTTGGTCATAACTTCTTGTAGGAATGTCCAAATAACAAACGGTTTGAAGCGTTAGAAACTAGACTAAAAGATATTTCATTTTATAGGTTTTAAATCGCACAACCAATTATATATATGTAGATATAGTTGTCCAAAATTTGGTCTTGTGCGTACTCATTTGGAACTTTAGTCTATCATGTAATTTCCTACTTGACTTAGACTTAGGGATCTCCTTAGAACCCACATAACTTATAATATGCCTTGTACACTTATTGTAATATCCAATTGATATCCATCAAATTAATAGTCCTTGTCTGCATACAAAATAATATAATTAGCGCACATCAACTTTCTTAGTAGCACTTAAGTACATCAAAAGTTTCCGGGGTGCTACATTTTCAGGTAATCTATATACTTGTTTCTACAGTCACAAGTTAAAATTGTATAGTTTATCTCGGCGTGGCCTTCTTCCACTATCGATTTCATGAGTTGTACGACCGTTCCCGAACTGAATTCGTCCTCATCAACTGACGACCCCAAGTTAGCCAGAGCATCGGCTTTGCTGTTTTGATCCTGGGGTACATGTTGCAGGGTCCACTCCTTGAACCGATGTAGTGTTACTTGTAGTTTATCCAAGTATCTTCGCATTCATTCCTCTTTCACTCCGAACGTCCCATTGACTTGATTCACCACAATGAAGGAATCGCATTTGGCTTCGACCACCTCGACCCCCAGGCTTTTAGCCAGTTTGAGACCTGCAATCATGGCCTCATACTCGACCTCATTGTTAGTTAATTTCATAGTCCTAATAGATTGCCTAACTATGTGACCCGTGGGCGGCTTCAACACGATGCCGAGTCCGAACCCTTTCACGTTCGAAGCACCATCCGTAAAGAGGATCCAGACCCCCTAGGAGGTGTTCGAGGTTAAAAACAATACCCTTTAAACTTCAGGTATTAAGGACGGCGTGAAGTCAGCCACGAAGTCTACTAAAATTTGAGATTTGATGGCGGTTCGGAGTCGATATTCAATATCGTACTCACTAATTTTCGCGACCCATTTGGCCAATCGTCCCGAGAGCTAGGGCTTGTGCATTATGTTCCTCAATGGTAAGTAGTCACGACACATATGGGATGGCACTAAAAGTACGGCCTCGATTTCCTAGAGGCGCTTAGCAAAGCGAGCGCCAATTTCTCCAGTTGACGATACCTCGTTTCGGCCTCGCCTAGAGTCCTGCTAACATAATATATAAAAAATTACGTACCTTCTTCTTCACGGACTAAGACTCCACTTACCGCTATCTCGGATACCGCTAAGTACAGGTACAACTGTTCGTCTGCCTTCGGAGTATGAAGAAAAGGTGGACTCGAAAGGTACCGTTTGAGTTCTTCCAAATCTTGTTGGCACTCCGGGGTCCACGAGAAGCTATTCTTCTTCTTCAGTAACGAGAAGAACCGATGACTCTTATCGGAGGACCTCAAAATAAACTGACCGAGGGCGGCTATGCGCCCGGTTAGACTTTGAACGGCCTTGACATTATCCACAACGGTGATGTCTTCTATGCCATTGATCTTCTCGGGATTGATCTTGATCCCCCTGTTGGACACCGTGAATCCAAGGAACTTCCTGGACCCGACTCCGAATGCGCATTTCTCCGGGTTCAGCTTCATATTGTATTTCTTCAGTATGTTGAAGGTTTCCTGCAAATGTTCCAAATTGTCCTCTTCTCGCAGGGACTTAACTAGCATGTCGTCAGTGTAAACCTCCATTGATTTTCCTATCTGTTTTTCAATATCTGATTTACTAGGCGTTTGTATGTGGCATCAGCATTTTTTTAGTCTGAATGACATTACGTTATAACAATAAGTGCCATATTTAGTGATGAAGGAAATCTTTTCTTGGTTGCCCGGATCCATCTGGATCTAGTTGTACCCGGAATAGGCGTCGAGAAAGGTGAGTATTTTTTGGCTGGCCGTCGCATCGATCATGCGATCGATGTTAGGCAAAGGAAAGGAGTCCTTAAGGCATGCCTTGTTCAAGTCTTTGTAGTCTACACGCATTCTTAACTTATTTCCCTTTTTAGGTGCTACCACTACGTTTGCTAACCAGTCCGAGTACTTAACTTCCCGAATGGAACCTATTTTAAGGAGTTTGGATACCTCGTCTTTGATGAATGTGTGTTTGACTTCAGACTGGGCCTCCTCTTCTGTTTAACAGGGTGAAACTTCGGATCCAAGCTCAGCTTGTGAGTAGTTACTTCTGGTGGGATCCCTGTCATGTCAAGATGGGACCAAGCAAAACAATCTATGTTAGTTATAAGGAATTTAATGAGTTTTTTCTTGAGCTCGGGAGTTAACCCCGTGCCCAGGTATGCCTTTTGATCGGGAAGGTGCTCGATCAATATGACTTGCTCCAGCTCCTCAACCATTGACTTAGCGGCATCGGAATCGTCAGGGGCTATGAAAGACCCGGGGACTCCGTAATCGTCATCCTCGCCCGTCCCCTGCTTTTCTGGTTCGATCGGGGACGCTGTCGGTGATTGCTATTTGGTTTCTTCCTTGGTGACCGAAATCGGGTTCTTCAATGTTGAGAGTGCGGATATCGGGACCAGCTCATCGACCGCGAATATCTCTTTTGCAGCCGGTTGCTCTCCGTAAACTGTTTTGATCCCTCCCGATGTGGGGAATTTCAACGCCTTATGTAGTGTCGAGGGTACTGTCCTCATGTTGTGAATCCATGGCCTCCCGAATAGAGCATTGTATCTCATATCTCCTTCAATCATGCAGAACTTTGTTTCCTGAACGGTTCCGGCAGTGTTTACCGGCAGGATTATCTCCCCTTTAGTGGTCTCACATGCCACGTTAAACCCGTTTAAAACTCAGACTGCAGGAACAATTTGGTCTTGTAGACCCTCTGAACACCTATATTTTTGACTATATTTTAATTTTTACCACCTTCTATTATGTAAATATTTTTAGAAAATTAGCATATATTTGTTTAGCTTTGTTATATTTTTATATAGGGTAAGAATTAAAACTAATTTAAAAGGTCAATTCATCACACTGTTTAAGACCCACACTGTTTAAGACCCAGCAAAATCCAGCAATTCATCACACTGTTTAAGACCCACAAATGCCTCAAATTCAAGCCTAAAAACACCTAGTGAAGATTCATTGATAGTGACCTCTCTCACGCCAAAAACCAGCAACCTCACGAGGTACAGTCGAGTTTCGGTCTGGGCTCGAATTTTAGAAGGTTCGTCGCTAGATTTTCTGCTCATTTGCCCTTGGTTTGGTGTACTTGCCCGGCTCAGAATTGTTTTTGCATTAATCAAGTTCTAAAGAAAATTTTTATTTAAAGGTTCATTACTTATCCTCTCTTTGTTAATTATTTTATTATTTTGTGTGATGTTCTTATAGAGGTTCATGTGATAATTTTTTGTGTTGTTTTATTTATACACATTATCATGTTGTAGTTTTTTTTTTACATGCTTCAAGCTATTTGTCAACAGATTATTTGAATAGGATTTCATCTTAATGAGATTTGCTATTTAGAATTAAGAATGAAGATCTTGCCATATTAATGGGACATGCGTTAGAGTTCAAGTAAGTGAACCAGAAATGAGTTACGACATTTAATAGGAAAGAAAGAATTAGACATGGGTTGGATTGAGTATAAATCTGTCAGGCCCAATAATTTTGTCACTAGACTAATAATTAGCTCATTCTTCCATAATGGATAAATGCCTCCTAATTTCAAAGATAGAGTAGTAAGTTATAAATATTTCTAAGTATGGATAACTTGTCAATACTTTAAATAACTAATATATTTTCCGACTTCCAAATAATTTCCTATTCATAAACTCTTGGTCTTACAATAATTTCAAATTAGTTTAGGAAAATAATACTAGTGCGTGTTCATGTGACTTGACCAATCAACTTCGAATAATAATAAATGTGTTATTGATTGTGTACACGTACGCATGACATGATTCTTGACGCCAAACAAAAATGAGTACATGTACGCGTGACTTATTTCAAGATAATTTTTATAAATCTAATCAAGCAATAAAAGCGAACATATGTAAAACATAAGAACCAATAAAACACAGGTTATCAAAAAATAATATAAGCCAAATGTAGTCAATAAAGCGACTGTGGTAGAACCACGGGACTCGGGGAATACCTTGCACCTTCTCCCCGTTCAACAGAATTCCTTATCCGGACTTTGTTTTCGCAGGCCAATAATAATAGAGTCAAATCTTCCTTTGACTAGGGATTCAAATAAAAGGTGACTTGAAACACCCAAAAATTCGATTCCAAGTGGCGACTCTGTAAATAAAATAATCCCTACTCAAATTTGTCACTTTAATTGGAAAAACTCTTTAACCCATAACAATCCATAATTGGCCCACTTTTCTGTTAGAGGCCATACCAAATAGAACGGGGCTGGATCAGTAACTAGGCGGGGTAGACTTTCGTGTTCCCGGTATGTTGCCCCCACCTCGGTTCGAGCAGTCCGCTTGGGTAAGTCAGGTCTAAAATACTCCGCCCAGGATTTTAAACCTACAATAACATATCCTCATGCCGGATCCCTAGTAGAAACGTTTGTTTGCATCATGTGTATTTAACTTTGGGGACTCAACACAGGGGTTGGGTCTGTCTAGGACAGGTGTACCTGAAAATTACAAGACTATGCTGATGCATCTTATGTGCTACATGTGCATTATGTTTGATTCGGTTTGTTCATATTGACCGGCTTCTAAAAAATAAAAATAAGAATTGAGAGAAAACCATAAGGAAGAAAATAGAAGAGAAAATTTACCCGTTTATTTTTTAAACAAAATCTCGGTATTTGAAAATCCAAAAACCTTGTCAAAAGTTTACCCCAAAACGATTATTACAAAATAAGATTAAATTTTTCCAAAAAAAAGAAAAGAAAAAAGAGAAGGTGTCATCCCATTCCTGAAATATTTATGAACTACGCGGGTCTGATTCTCACCGGATATGAGATACGTAGGCAACCTTAATAGGGTTCGGCCCCATTTTTGCAAAAATAACCAAAAGAAAGAAATGTGTATAGTGTTTTCTTTTGTTTTGTCCAAATAAGCTGACCCAACTTCGGTTAATCCCGAGCCGTTTCTGTCAGAATAGCCTTAGAACATCTTCAAAATTGTCGAAGGGCTGTAATAGCAAGAACGGACGTGTCTGTCAATTGGTATCACTTTTACCATAATGTCCTTCCCTTGGTCCAAAAATTTTCCTTAGAAGTATGACGGGGCATAGTTGCAAAAATAGCCACCATCTCTTTGACTTTTTTTTAAAAAAAATTAGGTTATTTACAGAATATTATTTTACAAAAAGAGTGCATTGTTTTGTCTTTTGAACTAGCGCCAACCCTTACCTTAACCACCCACAGGTACAAAATAAGCATTGTTCAGAACGCACATTTGAAGGTTGTAGACGAAGCTCCACTTCAGCTTCCGATGTGGTGGTATGACTTGGGGAAAGATGATCAGAAATGGGTCACCAAGCACCTAGGAGCCCTCACAGATATTATGAAAGTTAAACCACATGACGATTTGATTGAGGCACTAGTGACATTTTGGGACCCCGTTCACAATGTCTTTCGCTTCTCCGATTTTGAGCTTACTCCCACGTTAGAAGAAATAGCTGGATATTCCGGGTTTGGCAGGGATTTGAGAAACATGAAGCTCATATTCCTGAGGGCTCTCTCTGTACACCGATTCTTTAATCTTCTGAACATTAGTAAGCAAATCAGAAAAACCAACGTAGTCGAAGGGTGTTGTTCTTTCTACTTCCTGTACTCCAGGTTCGGGAATCCAAATGGGTTTGAAATGCATAAAAATAGCCTTAACATTAAGCAAAAACAGGACACATGGCAGATTCACCGTCGGTTCGTCTTCATGGTGGCGTTTCTGGGAATTATGGTCTTCCCAAACGAGGAGCGAACAATGATACCCGCACAACCAGGGTTTTACAGATCCTCACTACCAAAGAACATCACACTCTTGCCCTGATCATTCTATCAGACATTTATCGGGCGTTGACTTTGTGTAAGTCCGGGGTAAAATTCTTCGAAGGGTGCAATATTTTGTTGCAAGTGTGGTTGATTGAGCATCTCCGATATCACCCCAAGTTCATGAGATATGGTCCGAGCACAGACAATTTTATTGAGAGCTACAAAGAAAGAGTAAAAGATTATAACTCTCCAGAAGGGGTGGAAGCCTGGACATCCCACCTAAGATCTTTAAACGTAAGTCAAATTGAGTGGACTTTGGGATGGCTCCCGGTAAGAGAGGTGATACACATGTCGGCCTTAAAAAATTATTTGCTGCTGTTGGGTTTGAGAAGTGTCCAGCCGTATGTGCCACAGATAATTCTAAGACATCTAGGAAGGTTCTAGATAGTGCCTGAGGATGAAGATTTGAGCGTGTAAGTGATTGAGCTACACCCCAAAGCCCCACTCCCCGAGGCTTTAATTTAGCAAATTTGGAATGGTTGTAGCTATTTGAAAGATGATACCCAGGTACCAAATACTGCGAGAGGTGAGGTAGATCCAGGTTATGCTAGGCAGTTTGAGAAAAGATCATGCGAAAATGATGAGCCATATCTCGAGCCCGAAAGGCCGGTAAAAAGGCCGCATGTTCAAGCCTATAATGATAAGATCCACGAATGGTTAGCTTGGGGTGAAAAGGAAAAGGGACGCCAAACAACTATCCATGCTTTGGAAGAAAATTTGAGGAACCTCCATTTTGAGAAAGACTTGGAAGCACAAGAAGCTGAAGGGAAAAAGAAGAGTCTGATCCGCTAAAATGAAGCCCTTCGTGTCCAACTTCAACAGATGAATAAAGCCTCTAAGGTACCGGTCAGAAGTTGAAAAGACCAAAAAACCATTGCCAATTTGATGGGAAAGGTGCAAGATTATGATGCCATCTTGGCAAAAACTAAAAAGGCATTAGACAAAGCCAAGGAAAAAATTGTACAGTTAAATGAGGAGGCCAAACCTAGAAAGGATCACCAAGAAATAGAATTTGAAGAAGAAAGGGCTCAGTTCAAGAGAGAGAGGGTCCATTGGGTACGTTTGGAAGCTCATCTTCAGGCACAGTTGAAAGAAATGAGAAGGTACAATAGAGACTACCAACATGCAAGTTTTGATAGGGAGAGGGCTCAGGCGACACTTGAGCAGGCTAGACTTCGGGCTCAGTTGGAGTCAGCTTTAGATCGCGAGGGACACATAAGAGAGATAGCCACAACTCGCCAGTAGTAGTTACAAGATCGAGACCAGAACTTTCAGTACTTCGAATAGAAAGTCCATGATTTGGCTGTTTATACCGCTCAAAGCTATGTGAACTACCAAGGGATGGATTATGAGAAGTTTTTGGATCATGCACCTACCTTTGCCTGTCATCTTACAACATAGTTAGAGAGGATATACCGTACATTGGGGGGTTAGCCAAGGCAAGCGCTACCATGAACAGATGTTCCAGTGGTTGAAAGCAAAGATTGTGGAGTTTGAAACATAGTCGTAGTTGTTAAGACTTTTCAAACCCAACAATATTTTAGTTTGAGTCATCGTTGATTTTTTTTTAAATCATTGTATTTTATTCCTGTTAGAGTCTGTTAAGTCATTTTTGATGTAATGTCCTTTCTGTCATTGTATTTGAATTGATTTGAAAAATAAATGATAAAAAATCAAGACTATTATTATTTTTTCTGAACTACGTAATGATCTGATTCATACGGCGACATGATACATAGGCAACCCCCAAAAGGTTCGATCAAAATATTTTTCAACGATTATAAGATGAAGGATAAAAATGAGGTGCGAGTAAAAATAAAATACGGAGAGAAGAAAATAAGAGCGTCAATAAGAAGCAACCTGGTAAGCCGGAATGAAACATAAAGCTTCCAAAAGCATGTTAGAAATGGTGATGGTGTTAGGAGCATGGCATATTATGTTTGATTCATATCAATAAAATGTCTAACCCTAACACGTTTGTTGTCTCTTATTAAAGTAAGCTTAAGGTGGTTGGTTTGTGGTGAAACTCGCAACACATCATTACTTCACTAGATCAAAGGGAGCGGTAGTAATGGATAACAATGATGAAATCGAGTTGGTCAGTGACAATCCCCAGGGTTAGTCAGTTGAGCAAGAGTCAGAGGAAGTAAGAAATTTGAGACAACAACTGTCTGATGTATATCAAGCTTGGGATTCCGGTCAGCCTCCACCCCAGGGTGCCTCAGAGGGAACTTCCACCATACCCTAGTCTACTCAACCACCGCTCCATGCAGTGAGCGATCACATTCTACCACCAGGGTATGTGCCAAACTACAGCCTCCATGCTGCCCCTGGTACCTCTAATGTGCGACTTCCAGTCACACCGGTCAGGAACACTCCTCTCGTCGTGTCTGGCGCACTGGTATATACAATCCCGCCACCACCTCCTGTGATGAGGCCAAACAACGAGCCACCATCTCATACTTATGATGGCCAATACTACTCTCCAAATATGGCTTTTAGGGTCTCGGCTCCATACAATCTGACTCCTCAATACGAGTCACCAGTGGAAAATGAAAAGCCTGTCAAGTCGGTTGAGCTAAGCGAAATGGCCAGGAAAATGAAAAGTCTTGAACAAAACATAAAGAACATACAAGGACTAGGTGGTCGCAAAAGTATTTTGTTCAGCGATTTATGCATGTTCCCTCACATCCATTTGCCATCACGGTTCAAGACCCCAAAATTCGAGAAGTATGACGGACATGGCGACCCTATCGCCTACTTGAAAAGGTACTGCAACTAGCTGAGGGGTGCAGGTGGAAAAGAAGAATTGTTGATGGCTTATTTTGGGGAAAGTCTTGTGGGGGTAGCCTCCGAATGGTTCATTGACCAAGATATATCTCACTGGCATGTCTGGGATGACATGGCCCAAGCCTTCATCAAACAATTCCAATACAACATTGATATTGCACCAAATCATAATTTCCCGTCCAATATGAAGAAAAAGCCGACCGAAAGCTTTAGGGAATATGCCATAAAGTGGAGGGAGCAAGCAGCTAGGGTTAAGCCACCCATGGATAACCACGAGTTGATCGCTGTTTTTCTGGAGGCTCAAGAGCCTGATTACTTTCAGAACATGATGTCCGCGATGGGTAGACCTTTTGCAGAAGCAATTAAGATAGGGAAGATGGTCAAAAATGGCCTCAAGACTGGCAGAATTATAAGTCAAGTTGCTCTCAAAGCCACCACCCAAGCTATCCAAAATGGGTCGGGAAGTTTGGCAAATAGAAAAAAGAGAGATGAAGGGTCCATGATGACTTCAGGATCCAGGGAAGTTCAAAGAGGGGCATCGCACCCTTATGTGCAAGTTCAGCATGGGCAATCCTCAACGCTAATTCCTCAGTACTCTGTGGACCCGCCACAACATACAATGTTTAACGCTCAATCCTATGATCGGCCTCCCACTCAACAGGTACGGGTATCAGCTCCAAGATTCCCCCAACCTCAGCAGCAAAATTTTCGGGCACCCTACAATACTCCTCCTAGGCAAGATTATGGTCGAGAGCAGAGGCCAGTGGAAAAATTTAGTCCATTGGCTGAATCATACTCTAGTCTGTTCCAGAAGTTGAAGCAGATGGGCGTGATTAGATCTATTGCTCCCTACCGTATGCATCCTGATTCACATGGATTTCAAGCAAATTCTAGATGTGAATATCATTCAGGTGCTCCGGAGCATAGCATTGATGATTGTTGGACCCTAAAAAGAACCATAGAAAGACTCATTGCTGAACAATTGATTGTAGTCACGAATGGCGAGGACCCTCCTAATGTGACCAATAACCCGTTACAGTACACAATGATGTTTATTTTGTGGGAATGATTGGCCGAGATCAAGAATACAAGCCGGTTGGTCAAGAACAAATGACAGCGGGAACGATTCAAGAGAGAATCAAACTGGAAGTAAGTCCAAGACAAGATGTGTCATTGATTGTAAAAGGCGCTCCGAGCTTAGAAAAGGCAACTTTATTTGTTCCCAATGTCTCAAGGTTGGAAGTTCGCTCCAATGTTCCAAGTCCAAGGTTGTATGTCCTTGGAGGCCACCTCATCACAAGGCAGAACCAGGGTGGTACGAGCGGTATAACAGAGCCGATCATAATCAAGCCTGCCATACAACCCCATGTGACAAACACGAAAACCATTCTCTGGAACTATAACAAAATTGTGGTGACCTACAAAGGCAAGGAAATCATAGAAGATGTGGGGTAAACTGGAGGTTTGACTCTATCAGGGAGGTGTTACTCTCCAGAAGAGTTGAGAAAGGCCAAGAAAATCATAGAAGGCCAAACGCCAATAAAGAAACTAGTCACTGAAGAAGAGGCGGAAGAGTTTTTGAAAAAGATGAAAGTTCAGGATTACTCAATCATTGACCAGTTGAGAAAGACTACTGCTCAAATCTCTCTGTTATCTCTGCTCATACACTCAGAAGAGCATGCCCGTGTACTAATCAAGATCCTGAACGAGGCACATGTCTCAGAGAAGACCACCATGAATCAGTTAGAGAAGGTGGCCAACAAATTTTTCGAGGTGAACAGAATCTCCTTTACTGATGATGAACTTCCAGATGAGTGAGTCGGGCACAATAGGGCTTTGCACCTAATTGTCAAATGTGAGGGGCATTATGTAAAGCGAGTCATGGTTGATGGAGGCTCGAGTGTAGATGTATGCCCTCTCTCTACCTTGCAAAGTATGAAGATCAATACAAACAGAATCCGACCCAATAATATTCGCATCCGGGCTTTTAATGGCCCAGCGAGAGATACCATTGGGGAGATCAACCTCACCATGACGATTGAGCCGGTCGATTTTGAAATTGTGTTCCAAGTAGTGGACATGGAATCTTCTTATAATTTTTTTCTTGGAAGTCCATGGATCCATACGGCTCGAGCTGTTCCATCCACCTTGTATCAGATGCTCAAGTTCGAACATGACAGGCAAGAGATTATTGTTCACGGAGAAGACGAATTATCCATTTATAAAGATCCGTTAATTTTGTGTATTGAGACCAAGGAAGGGTGCGAGTCCATTGTCTATCAGTCTTTCAAAGTGGTTGTTGTAGACCACATTGAGGAAGGAAAGCCCATTTTTCATCCTCGTCTTTCCTCCACATCTGTAATGGTGGCTGCACTTATGCTGAGATAAGGTTATGAGCCAGGAAAAGGCTTGGGGGCATCATTCTAAGGAATTTTGGAACCCATCTCTCCCTTTAGAAACAAGGGTAACTTTGGCTTAGGTTTCAGGCCAACACAAGCAGATGAAGATAAAGCTAAGCACCGCAAAAAGCATGGTTGGGTCTTATAGCGGCCCATCACTCACATTTTGTACACTTTTGTCAAGCCACGGCTCCAAGAGGCTCAAAATTCCTCGGCGCATGCAAACATTGATGAAATTTGCCATGGACTCAGCCACATGGTTTCTGAAGTGAATATGATCCAGGCTGGTAAAGGCACTAGCCGTGCCGATGTGAAACCAATTAGCCTAGACACCATGCTCAACAAATGGGAAGCAACTCCTCTCCCCACAAGGAAAGAGTCGTGGTAGTTTGATTTAGCAACTTCTTTTTATATTTGGGTTACTTTCAGGGTTGTAATCCAAGCATCTCAATATGATTATTTTGTTTTGATGTTAACCCTTCTATCCTTTCAAATTCAATGAAATGCTGTTCAATTTCTTATTGTATCTTTTCCTTTTCCTAAATCTTGTTATTTTGTTTCCATTTTAGTTTTGTTAATGCCGGCTTTAATAACATGACATGTATGCAGAATTCACGCCCAAATCTTAAAAAGCTGTCTAATTTTGAAATAATGCATCAAGAGGTCGAATATGATGAAAATAAGGCCGTTGAGAAAATAAAAAGAGAGTTGGAACAATTTGAAAACAAGCCTAGGCCCAACCTCAATGAAACTGAGCCAATTAATATCGGAGGTCATGAAAAAGTCAGAGAAACAAAGATAAGCATTCACGCTGAACAAGAAACTAGATATGCCTTTATTCAAATTTTATTTGAATACAGAGATGTGTTTGCTTGGTCTTATGATGATATGCCGGGTTTAAGTGTCGATTTAGTGGTTCATAAGCTTCCCACGTATCCTGATTTTCTACCAGTCCAACAGAAGCAACGGAAATTTAAAATGGACATGAGTGATAAAATCAAAGAGGAAATAATGAAGCAACTGAGAGCCAATATAGTTAAAGTCGTACGATACACCACCTGGGTGGCAAATGTTGTGCATGTGCCAAAGAAGGATGGAAAAACCAGAGTCTGTGTTGATTACAAGGACCTGAACAAAGCAAGTCCAAAGGATAATTTTTCTTTACCAAACATCCACATACTTGTAGATAATTGCGCTAAGCATGAGATACAATCTTTTGTGGATTGCTATGCTGGATACCACCAGATTCTAATGCATGAGGATGATGCAGAAAAGACCGTTTTCACCACTCCATGGGGTACCTATTGTTAAGGGTTATGCCATTCGGTTTAAAGAATACGGGGGCAACTTACATGAGGGCCATGACCACCATTTTGCATGACATGATGCACAAAGAAATTGAAGTATATATTGATGATGTCATCATAAAATCAAAGACATATGCTGATCACGTGCGCGATTTGAAAAAGTTTTTCGAATGGCTTCAAAGGTATGACCTTAAGCTCAATCCATCCAAGTGTGCATTTGGGGTGCCATCTGGGAAACGCCTCGGTTTTATAGTCAGCCGGAGATGCATTGAATTGGATCTATCTAAGATAAATTCCATTCAAGATCTGCCACCCCCGAAGAACAAAATTGAAGTCATGAGTTTGCTCGGGAGATTGAACTACATCAGTAGGTTCATTTCTCAGCTCACAAACACATGCGAGCCCATCTTTAAGTTGCTGAAAAAGGATGTTGCTATCAAGTGGACGGACGATTGCCAAAAAACTTTTGACAGGATCAAAGATTATATGTCAAAACCCCTTGTACTGGTCCCACCAGAGCCTGGTAGGCCTTTGTTTTTATATCTAACGGAGATGGATAATTCCTTTGGATGCGTTTTGGGGCAACATGATGCGACAGGCAAAAAGGAACATGCAATCTATTATCTGAGCAAGATGTTCATCAATTATGAGGTTAAGTATACCCTTTTAGAAAGAACATGTTGTGCTTTGACTTGGGTCGCTCAGAAGCTGAGGCATTATCTCCTGGCCTACACTACTTACCTCATATCTAGAATGGATCCTTTGAAGTACATCTTTCAAAAGCCAATGCCCACTGGAAGGCTCGCAAAATGGCAGATTCTGCTCACAGAGTTCGACATCGTCTATATCACTCGCACCGCAATGAAAGCACAGGCTTTGGCAGATCATTTGGCAGAGAATCCACTAAGCACATACTTCCCAGATGAAGAGGTCAACTCAATAGAGGAAGTAGTTTCGGATGACATCCGTATATGGAAAATGTATTTTGATGGGGCTGTCAATATCAAAGGAGTTGGGATCTGGGCAATCCTTATCTCACCTATTGGACAACATTATCCTGCAATGGCCCGACTTCGTTTCTTCTGTACCAATAATACAATGGAATACGAGGCTTGTATAATGGGTCTAAAAATGGCCCTCAATCTGGATGTGCATGAACTATTGGTTATGGGAGATTCCGACTTGCTTATCCGGCAAGCCAAAGGTGAATGGGAGACTCGAGACATCAAGCTTATTCCATACAGACAATGTGTACAAGACCTGAGCAAGAGATTAAAATCCATCGAATTCAGGTACATTCCCAGGTCTCACAATGTGCTAGCCGACGCCTTGGCTACCTTAGCCTCGATACTCCCTTATCCAGGCAATATCCATATTGATCCACTGCAAATCCAAATTCAGAATCAATACGGCTACTGCAATACTATTGAGACAGAACCATATGGTAAACCTTGGTACCGTGATATAAAACGATTCCTGAAAATAAGGGAATACCCAGAGCATGCCAAGGGAGATCAAAAAAGAACTATAAGGCGGCTCGCCGGCAGTTTCTTCCTCAATGGGGAAATTTTGTACAAAAGGACCCTAGATTTGAACTTATTGAGATGCATAGATGCCACAAAAACTGAGCGGATCATAAGCAAAGTACATTCGGGTGTATGCGGACCTCACATGAATGGATATGTTTTGGCGAAGAAGATTCTTCGAGCAGGGTATTATTGGCTTACTATGGAGCGAGATTTCTTTAGTTTCGTTCGCAAGTGTCACCAATGCCAGATTCATGGCAACCTGATTCACTCGCCTCATTCGGTGTTGCATCCCATGTCCTCTTCTTAGCCTTTCGTTGCTTGGGGAATGGATGTTATTGGGCCAATCGAGCCAAAGGCTTCAAATGGGCATAGATTCATTCTGGTCGCCATTAATTACTTCACCAAGTGGGTGGAGGAAGTTACTTTCAAGGTAGTCACCAAGAAATGAGTGGTAGATTTTGTTCATTCCAACATCATCTGTCGCTTTGGTATCCCAAAGACCATTGTCACTGACAATGCAGCCAATCTAAATAGTCATCTGATGAAGGAAGTATGCGAGCAATTTAAAATTGTGCATCGCCATTCTACCCCCCTACCGGCCTAAAGCTAATGGAGTCGTTGAAGCAGCTAACAAGAATATCAAGAAGATCCTTAGGAAGATGATCTAAGGGTCCAATCAATGGTATGAAAAGTTGCCTTTTGCTATTTTGGGATACCGCACGACTGCTCGCACATCTGTGGGTGCAACTCCTTATCTGTTGGTTTATGGAACTGAAGCTGTAATACTGACTGAAGTTGAAATTCTCTATCTCCGAATCATTGTGGAATCAGAGATTGAAGACACCGAGTGAGTCAAGACCATATTAGAACAACTAATAATGATTGATGAAAAACGGCTAGCAGCAATGTGTTTTGGCCAATTATACCAGCAAAGAATAGCACGCGCTTATAACAAGAAAGTGCGCTTGAGGCACTTTGAGGTAGGCCAGCTCATTTTAAAACGCATCCTTCCGCACCAAGTAGAAGCTAAAGGAAAGTTCGCCCCAAACTGGCAAGGACCCTACATCATCAAGAAAGTGTTACCAAAAGGGGCTTTGCACTTAGTAGATGAAGAAGGACTGGTACGAGACATGACTATTAATGCAGATGCAGTCAAAAGATATTATGTTTGATACATACCCACTGCAGAACTTTCATGCATCGATTTTCTCAGATCAAGATAACGAAGGCTATCTTTGCTCATTACCCCAAATAGGGGTGGCAACTGGGCCGGGCCTGGTCCTAAGTGGGCCGGTCCTATGCGGTCCGGTCCTAAACGGTCCTGGGCTTCGCGGGCTTATTGCTGGAACCGTCTCGGGACCGGGACCACGAACTAACGGGCCCGGGTTTAGTGGGCCCATTCCGACCCGGTCCCGGGCCCAAACGGGCCCAACAGAAACTTTCTATTTTTAATTTTTTTTTTATAGAAGTTAGAGAAAAAATAGTAATAAAGATATATAAGCTATATTCGATTTATATACTATATATACATCTTAAAATATATATATATACTATATTATATATACATAGTATACATCTTAAAATATACTATATATACATCTTAAGATATACTATATATATATAGTATAGTATAGTAGATCTTAAGATATATATACATCTTAAGATATATATACATCTTAAGATATATAAGCTATATATATATATAGTAAGATGTATATATAGTATATCTTAAGATGTATACTATCGAATATGACTTATAAACTATGTATATATATTATAGTATATTATAGTGTATATATACATTTTAAGATATATATATATATAGTTATATAATTATATACACACTACACTATATATACATAGTATATTCGATATACTATAGTATATATACATATATATATATATATATATATATAAGCTTATATATATATATACTATACTATACTATATATACATCTTAAGATATATAAGCTATATTCGATTTATATACTATATATACATCTTAAGATATATATATATATATATACACACACACACACACTATAATATATATACATAGTATATAAGTCATATTCTATAGTATACATCTTAAGATATATATATATACACACACACACACACACACACACACACACACACACTATACTATATATACATCTTATATATACACACACTATACTATATATACATAGTATATAAGTCATATTCGACAATATACATCTTAAGATATATATAATATATATAGTAAGATGTATATATATTATAGTATAGTATAGTATATACTATATATACAACTTAAGATATATAAGCTATATTCGATATATTCGATATACATATATATATATAAGCTTATATATATATATACTATACTATACTATGTATACATCTTAAGATATATAAGCTATATTCGATTTATATACTATATATACATCTTAAGATATATATATATATATATATATATATATATATATATATATATACACACACACTATACTATATATACATAGTATATAAATCATATTCGATAGTATACATCTTAAGATATATATAATATATATAGTAAGATGTATATATATATATTATAGTATAGTATAGTATATATATAGTATATCTTAAGATGTATATATAGTATATCGAATATAGTTTATATATCTTATGAGATGTATATATAGTATAGACTATAGTATAGTATAAATATAAGCTTATATGTATACTATACTATACTATAATATATATACATCTTACTATATATAAGCTATATTCGATTTATATACTATATATACATCTTACGATATACTATATATACATGTATATCTACTATATATATCTAGTATATCTAGTATACTATGTATATATATAGTATATCTTAAGATGTATATGTAGTATAGTATATATAGTATATCTTAAGATGTATATATATCTTAAGATGTATATATAGTATAGTATATATAGTATATCTTAAGATGTATATATAGTATATCGAATATAGTTTATATATCTTATGAGATGTATATATAGTATAGACTATAGTATAGTATAAATATAAGCTTATATGTATACTATACTATACTATAATATATATACATCTTACTATATATAAGCTATATTCGATTTATATACTATATATACATCTTAAGATATACTATATATACATGTATATCTAATATATATATCTAATATATCTAGTATACTATGTATATATAGTATATCTTAAGATGTATATATAGTATAGTATATATAGTATATCTTAAGATGTATATATAGTATATCGAATATAGTTTATATATCTTATGAGATGTATATATAGTATAGACTATAGTATAGTATAAATATAAGCTTATATGTATACTATACTATACTATAATATATATACATCTTACTATATATAAGCTATATTCGATTTATATACTATATATACATCTTAAGATATACTATATATACATGTATATCTACTATATATATCTAATATATCTAGTATACTATGTATATATAGTATATCTTAAGATGTATATGTAGTATAGTATATATAGTATATCTTAAGATGTATATATAGTATAGTATATATAGTATATCTTAAGATGTATATATAGTATATCGAATATAGTTTATATATCTTATGAGATGTATATATAGTATAGACTATAGTATAGTATAAATATAAGCTTATATGTATACTATAATATATATACATCTTACTATATATAAGCTATATTTGATTTATATACTATATATACATCTTAAGATATACTATATATGATGGGGTATTTATAGTTGAAAATAGGGAATAAATGTAATTATAAAAAGTTTGGGATTAAAACAAAGTTGAGGGGTTAAATGGCTATTTCATAAATAGCCAACGGCTATTTTTGACAGTCCAACGTTTTTTTTTAAAAAAAAAAAAAAATTTAAAAAAAAAGCCGTTGGGCCCGCTAGGCCCGCTAAGGGGACAGGGCCGGTCCCGGGCCCTGGCGGGCCAAACGATCCCGGGCCTGACGGGCCCAATCATAGGACCGGCCCACGAGACCGGACCAGGCCCGCTAAAACCGGACCAAACGGTCCTGGCCCGTTTTGCCGTTTGGCCCGTCTGGCCCGCGGTCCTGGGCCGGTCCCGGGCCTGGACCGACCCACTTGCCAGGCCTAACCCCAAATAAGTGTCACCCTTTTGTTAACCCTTTTGAGCCATATTTGTCTTCTTGCTTTTCCCTCCTTTTGGAACCCGTGTACTTGTAAAAAAAAAAAAAAAAAAAAAAATCTTCTGAGTCATAGAACTACATTTGACTTGATTCCGAAAGGATACGTAGGTAGCCTCTCTCTAGGGTTCAGTCACACCAAAATAAAAAATCCACATTCCCCCAAAAAGTTAAAACTGGGCAGATGTTACAATGGTTCGGCGATGGTTTCGCCTGAAAGGTCCCAAAGTTGTAATTCAATCCATATTCTTTTTACCCAAATTCTTTTCAAGTCCTTCCGATCAATCAACGAGAATATTTAAGAACTGGAGGATACAATCATTTGGATCTGATGCAACCAAAATGAGAGAAATAAAATGAGAGAGTCTTATTGGTGGAAACCCTCACAGGCACCATAGGGCGATGACGAGCAGAGAAAATGAAAATGAGAGAGTCTTGTAGTGAAAACTCGCAAAGGGACCTATAAGGCGATGATGAGAAAAGAAATGAGAGAGTTCAGTTAGCGAAAAACCACAAAGGGCGCTACTAGCCAAATGAGGGTCTTTGATACTCCGGTATGAGCACAATCAAGACAGTTTCAAGTTGAACATTTGCGATGTATTTTGAAATTAGATAGCATAGACGGATCAAGTGTCCAGTCCAAAATGCATGTCATGATTCATTGTAAGTCAGCACATACCTCCAGATAAGTCTCCCTATTCCTCTCCCCGGAAAGGGGCACCTTTTGTTTAGAAGCAATTCCTTTTTTTTCACTTTTAATTGCTTTTCTATTTTAACCCATAATATTTCTTTAAGTCCTTTTTCGGTCTAATCTTGCATCAAAAGCAAAGCAAAGAAATGGCTGCAAAACTGACTACAATTTTCCTGTAATACCAAGCATAATATGGGGGATATACGGAATTGATGAAGGCACGAATCCATCTGTGATCTCTTTTGATAAGACGAACAAAGCGTCTCAAAGAAACTGAAAAGGTCGCCTAAGCAAGACTTGTTTCGTGGGAAAAGTTGATAAGCACTACAAACACAAATTGGTACTAGGTGCAAGACAACTAAGTTCGATTTAAAAGAAAATTTGCCTTGCCTTAGGGACAAGGGTTAACGATACCCTGGACATCCGGGTATGAAATAGTCAGGAGGAACATCGGAAAGACAAGATCTCCACAATGTGATACAGAGTATCCGAGCATTTCGGTACCACACTGACATAATTAGTTCTTCGATGACAGTACCCGTGAATTCACACTACTCGGGGCATCAAGGCCACAAACCGACCACCACTTTAAAAACTCACAATTTTTCTTTGTTTGAAGTAGGAACAAAGCAATGCAGAATGGCAATTCTCAAAGGACGAATGTCACCAAAGTTAAGTTCCTCAAATTCTCCATTTTTCTTTTATATTTCAGCATGCATCACTACTTTTTATGCTGCCCATTTTTCATAGCTTAACCCAGGTAGAAACTATTCGCATAGGGGGATCCAGCTCATAGTTCCGGGTAGAAGTACTCTTCACCTAGGCTTATTTTTCGTAGCTTAACACAGGTAGAACCTTTTCACCTAGGGGATCCAACTCATAGTTCCGGGTAGAAGTACTCTTCGCCCAAGCTTAATTTTCGTAGCTTAACCCAGGTAGAACCTTTTCTCCTAGGGAGATCCAGATCATATTTTCGGGTAGAAGTACTCTTCGCCCATGCTTGTTTTACGTAGCTTAACCCAGGTAGAACCTTTTCGCCTAGGGGGATCCAGCTCATAGTTCCGGGTAGAAATACTCTTCGCCCAGAATGTTTTACATAGCTTAACCCAGGTAGAACCTTTTTGCCTAGGGGGATCCAGCTCATAGTTTCGGGTAGAAGTACTCTTCGCTCAGGTTGTTTTACATAGCTTAACCCAGGTAGAACCTTTTCGCCTAGGGGAGTCCAGCTCATAGTTCCGGGTAGAAGCACTCTTCGCCCATGTTATTTTACGTAGCTTAACCAGGTAGAACCTTTTCGCCTAGGGGGATCCAGCTCATAGTTTCGGGTAGAAGTACTCTTCGCCCAAGTTGTTTTACAGTAGCTTAACTCAGGTATAACCATTTCGCCTAGGGGGATCTAGCTCATAGTTCCGGGTAGAAGTACTCTTCGCCCAGGCTTAGTTTTCGTAGCTTAACCCAGGTAGAACCTTTTCGCCTAGGGGGATCCAGCTCATAGTTCCGGGTAGAAGTACTCTTCGCCAAGGCTGGTTTTCATAGCTTAATCCAGGTAGAACCTTTTCGCCTAGGGGGATCCAGCTCATAGTTCCGGGTAGAAGTACTCTTCGCTCAGGTTGTTTTACGTAGCTTAACCCAGGTAGAACCTTTTCGCCTAGGGCATCCAGCTCATAGTTCCGGGTAGAAGTACTTTTCGCCCAAGCTCGCTTTTCACATTTTAACCTAGGTAGAAACTTTTCGCCCAGGGGATTCATGTTCATTTCAGTAATACAGGGCACCATCCCCTGGTTACATTTCTTTTCCGTAATACAGGGTGCCATCCCCTGGTTACATTTCCTTTCCGTAATATAGGGTGCCATCCCTTGGTTACATTTCCTTTCAGTAATGCGTGACGTCATCCCATGGCTACATTCTTTTCAGTAATACAGGGTACCAACCCCTGATTACATTTCCTTTCAGTAATACAGGACGCCATCCCATGGCTACATTCTTTTCAGTAATTCAGGGTACCAACCCCTGATTACATTCTTTTTCCGTAATACAGGGTATCAACCCCTGGTTACATTTCCTTACTAGTATCAAGGTACGCCAATCCCTAGTCGCTTTTCCAATATAGGGTCCCTAGTTTCTTTCATTTTAGACATAGGGTCTCCATTCCCTAGTCTCTATTATTTTTTCGGGGTACAGCATTCCCGAACTTTTATTGCTTTCAATAAAGAAGTAGTTTAGAATTTTGTTACAATAACTCACAAAATTTTCCTAGTGCAAACTGGGGCAAAAACACTTCGCTCATTTATTTGTTTTGGTGTCTGAGTAGGTTTTACCTCGAGGAACAGGGTTCGAGATGGCCAAAAGAAGAAGTCTCAATTCAAAATAAAAGAAAAGAAAAAATAGGTGAATCCAAAATGCAAAACTAGTTGAAAAGATGTGGAAGGCTCAAGACATGACTGAAGCCACGAGCATTGGAGTCCCGTTTTGATTAGAAGAAGCTATAGAAAAATGAACTAGCACCAACAGATAGCGAGCATCAAGGTTTAGATGAGAGTCTGCATGAAGAACCAGTCAAGACTCAAGATCAAATTTCAGAAGACTCATAGATAGGAATCTTGTAACTCATAGCTGATAGGCTTGTTTAGTTTATTTTTTATAATAGCAGGACCACGGACCGGAGCCTCGACGGAACCTCACTCGACTCCTCAACTCATCATTCCACCATTCTCCTTGAACTACACGTGACATGATTCCCCTATAACCCGAAATTTGTAGGCTGTCCAAAACCAGGACTCGGTTGCACCCTATCTTTTATTTCTTTTCCTTTTGAATAACGGTTTGGTCAAAAATTAGTTATATGGCTCACCTAGTCTTTGCCGGAAAACTCTTCATGTTTCCAAGCAAAGAGGGGCAGCTGTGAACACCTAATTCTTTACTATATTTGAATTTTTACCACCTTCTACTATGTAAATATTTTTAAAAAATTAGTATATATTTTTTTAGCTTTGTTACATTTTTTTTATATAGGGTAAGAATTAAAACTAATTTAAAAGGGCAAATTATTAAGAATTAAAACTAATTTAAAAGGGAAAATTATTACTATTAGTATTATTTTTATTTTTTATCTTTATTTTCAAATAAAATAAATTAAAAAAACGAAAAAATTAAATATATTTTTTTATTTTTCGGATGGGAATAAAATAATAGGAAAATTAAAAGTATGGAATAAAAATATAAAAGTAAAAGTAGGTGAAAATTGTTTTAATACAAAAGTAAAAGAAAGTGAAAAATTAATAAAAAAGTAAAAGAATGTGGAAATTTTTAAAAATGAAAAGTAAAAGAAAGTTGCAATTGAAAAATAAAAGTAAAGATAGGTGAAAGTTTAAAAAGAAAAGTAAAAGAAAGTGGAAATTTAAAAAAAAAAGTAAAATAAGTGAAAAATAAAAATAAAGAAAAGTAAAAAAAGTGGGAAATTAAAATATAAAAGTAAAGGAAAGTGGGGAATTATTTTTTTTTAAAAAACAGAAGAAAAATGGGAAGTGAGAATTTTTTTAAATTAAAAAAATAATAAAATAATTAAATTTTAAAAATAATAAATAAAATAATCTGACAAAATTCCGTATTTCTTTTCTATAAATAGAAGAGAAGTGTGAGTAGAAAGGGAAGAAAACAAAAGAGGGAGGAGGGAATTGAGAGAAATTATTTTCTTCTACGCTAAGAAAATTTTTACTCGTGTCATTCTTTCTTCCCCTTTCTTTCGCAAAATCCAGCAATTCATCACCCTATTTAAGATCCAAAAATGCCTCAAATTCAAGCCTAAAAATACCTTGTGAAGATTCATTGATAGTCACTGTTACACCCTGTACGTCCCAAGGTGACGTATAATGAATATGAGACTTATTAATTATAATTTAAATGAGTTTAAAGTCATAATATGACTATATATGATATTAGGATAAAACACATAAAGTTTGGGGAAATCGGATTAAAGTTGCGGAAAACCCGACTAAGAATTTGCCCTATAACAAAGCTTTTTGAGAAATATATTTCGTGTGCTATATGAGGTCTTTCTCGAACATATTATATACCAAATTGAAGGTCTTGGAATGTAGTTTCCAACTCTCTTAACCGTTTGTTCATACGATATCCGAATAAAAAGATATAAGCGTCGGAAGATGGACGAATGTGAGGGTGCCAAGCTAGCACCTTTTGACTTTTCAAAAGTTTGATAAATATGTTTTAACGCATTTCTCTTTCTCTCTCTTCATTTTACTTAGAATCTCAACATAGGCACCAAAAAGAACGGTCCTTGAGTTCTCTAATAGCTTCAAATAATACTAACATCCCGGGTACGAAATCGAGAAACGATAACATCAGAATGATCCCTACGACATAAGTATCACTATATCGCCTCTCTTTTTCTTTGTAGTTTGAGTTTTGGAATGTATTTAATAGTTAATAAAATTCCTAATTTCTGTATTTAAGCTTTAAAATATCAAGAAAAGTTGATAAATTTGTTTACTAATAGTTAGACCTCACGGGACGGTGATCGGTAGTCATGAGTTCGAGTTATTTGACTTGTAGTGGACTGTTTTGTAGGTTGTTTTATATTGCTTTTGGGCTGTCTATTGTGCTGCTGATTTATGGAGTTTGGAAGGATAAAAATGGCATGGAGAAACGCCACATATGGTAGGGTAGTAGGTTGGTCGCTCGTCGTTGTAGTTGCACGCTAATTGATAATTTGTTGATTGGGAGTTTTGTTGTATTGAAGGTCCCAGATTGTAATTAGGTTTGTTTTGAGTTGCTGATTGTATTATGTTAGTATCTCGCCTATAGTAGGTTTGAGGGAGCAGTAAAATCAGGGGAAATGCTGCCCTTTTTATTTTAGAATCGAGTTATCGTTTGAGATACGTAATATACTACCGCCATCTAAATTGTACACGTATTTCTTTGCTATAGGGTTGGTGCACTAGTTATCATAAGCTTGTTGTTGAGTTGCATTGGCGACTTGAGGTATGTTAAGGCTATCCCTTCTTTCTTTTTGGCATGATCCAAATGATACAAGCGAAATGAGCAAAATACGCAACTTTCATAAATGACTCTATTCATATAAATACTAGGGGTGTCTATATTCTTGATTCCCCATGTAAATTATTATTATATCCTTTGTTCATGGGTCTCAGAAAAATACGTATTTGATAAAGTTTGTCCGAAAGGCATATTGATTTTATGATATTCGAGAAATCTTATTAACGTATTTCTTATGCATTTCATGCATTTATACATGTACATTGACCCATGACCAGAAGGCGTTATATACACATATATTATATGTATATGGGATATGGGAAAAGGTTAAGGCGTTATATACGTACCACCACCTGATCAGCTGGTATACGTTGATGATTTGCCTACAATGGCCGAGATGATATGATGGGATGCCCTCAGAGGTTTGATGATGTTATGTACACCTATACCTATGCATGATACGACATTTACATGCATGTGCATGATATTATAAATGTTTCAGGATTCACAAAGTTATTTAGACTCACAGGTGGAATTCTTTACCCCATGTTTCATCTATGTCTTTTATGTACCGATTTACATGTTTTGCATACTCAGTACATTATTCGTACTAACGTCCCTTTTTGCCTGGGGACATTGCGTTTCATGTCCGCAGGTGCAGGTAGATAGGATGACGGTCCCCCTTCTTAGGATCCTTGATCAGCGAGAGTTGGTGTGCTCCATTTGATCTGGAGCTGCTTTGAGTTTTGGTACGATGTGTTTACATATATATATATATGGGTACGACGGGGCCAAATCCCGCCCTTTATACAGTTGTACACTCTAATAGAGGTCTGTATATAGTCATGTATAGTTAGATAGTATGTGGCCTTGTCAGCTAGCCCTACCGTATTCCATATATATATATATATATATATATATATATATATATATATATATATATATATATATGTCTTTTGGGCATATATTCTCACGTAGGTTGTTCATATGAATTAGTAGTTTATTTCCAAACTTTATGCATGACTTACACTTATTTCATGTTTAAATCTTAGACGAATGCTTAGGGGTGTTCGATAGGTAGAACTCGGGGATTCGTCACGGCCCATCGGTTTAGGTCATAAAAAAAGTGGTATCAGAGCCAGGTTGTGTCCTAGGGTTGTCTATAGACTGTGTCTAGTAGAGTCTTGTTTATGGGTGTGTTGTGCACCACACTTATAGATAAGAGGCTACAATATATTTAAGATGGTTACTTTTCTTTCTTATCTTAGATCATGCGATATAATAATTCATTTTCCTAACAACATGTTATGTTTTCAGCGATGCCCAGGAAGGCTACAACCTCCCAGAAGGGCAAGTCCGTGGATGATGAGACTACAAGTAAAGCGCCATGAGTTACCAGGTCTCGAGGAGAGTCGCATAGTGAGACTCCATCTCTGACTTCACATACCCTGCCCTCTCCAGAGGAGATCCAAGGGGCACCAGCTCCAGCACCCGCTCCAATACCCCCAGCTCCTCATCCAGATGCACCGGGTCAGGAAATGAGAGATGCTATTCAGTTATTTACTCGATTAGTGGCCGCACAAGCTCGACGTCAGGAGGTTGGTATTGGTCATGCAGATAGGGCCATTAGTGCGAGGGTTCGTGATTTCATTAATTTGGACCCTCCGATATTCACTGGAGTAGATCCAAATGAGGACCCTCAGGTATTTATCGATAGGATGCAGAGGACTTTGAGGGTAATGAAGGCCACTGCGACTGAGTCACTTGAGCTAGCTTCCTATAGACTTTGGGATAATGCAATTAATTGGTATGAGTCTTGGGAGTTGTCTAGAGGTGAGGATGCCCTTCCAGCAGTATGGCAGGATTTTACAGAGGCTTTTCTTCGTCATTATTTGCTACCAGAGCTTAGACGGGCCAGATTTAATAGGTTCTTGACCCTTCGACAGGGTAATATGAGTGTTCGGGAGTACAACTTTCAGCTTGATTCTTTGGCTAGGTATGCTCCCACAATTGTAGCTAAGATGGAGGATCGGGTTCACCGGTTCATGAAGGGGTTGGAGCCGCACCTGCTCAATGACTGTATGTCGGTCTCGTTTCATCCAGGCATTGATATTTCTCGTATTCAGGCATACGCTCAAGGTGTAGAGGAGCATAAGCAGAAGCAGAGGGCTTATCGTGAGCATGATAGGGGCCAGAGTAAGAGAGCGAGATCTTCAGGTCTTTCTGGTGAGTTTCGAGGTGGTCAGAGACAGCAGTACCCGAGGTATCCAGCTCAACCATCAGCCAGTGCATCCCCTCGATTTTACGGTAGGAGATTTGATCGTTCCACATATTCAAGGACCAGTCATAGTTCCAGGGCCTCTCGTTCTCAGTATAGGGGTAAGTCAAGTCAGATGAGGCCACCCTTGACATGATGTGTTCAGTGTGGTAAGCATCATGTCGGGCAGTGCCTCGTGGGGTTGGGTGTTTGTTATACTTGTGGTTATTCAGGCCACGTTATGAGAGATTGTCCGACGAGAGGTGGTGCAGGTATAGTTCAGCCAGCGGGATCTATAGCTGATTCGTCATCATCAGTACGCCCCCCTAGGCAAGGATCACAGGCACCAACCAGTTGTGGTAGAGGCAGAAGTGGAGCATCTAGCTCGAGCGGTCCTCATAACCACATTTATGCATTAGCGGGTCGACAGGATCAGGAGTCGTCACCTGATGTTGTTACAGGTATATTATCAGTCTTTTCATATGATGTATATGCATTGATTGATCCAGGTTCTACCTTATCGTATGTCACTCTGTTGGTTGCTAGCAAGTTTGGGATAGAACCTGAGTTGATTAAACCTTTTGAGGTGTCTACACCTGTTGGGGATCCAGTGATAGCTAGACGGGTATATAAAGATTGTATAGTAGGAGTTCTTAGTCATTCTACAGTAGCGGACCTGATTGAGCTAGATATGGTAGAATTTGATGTTATAATAGGTATGGATTGGTTGGCTTCTTGTTATGTTAATGTTGATTGTAGATCAAAGATGGTTCGGTTCTAGTTTCCAGGGGAGCCAGTTCTAGAGTGGAAAGGTAATACTACATCGCCGAGAGGTAGGTTTATTTCCTATCTCAAGGCAAGGAAGATAATCAGAAAGGGCTATATTTATCACTTAGTTCGGGTACAGGATGTGAAAGCAGAGTCACCGACCCTTTAATCTATTCTGGTGGATAATGAGTTTCCCAATGAGCTTCCAAGCCTTCCGTCAGAGCGGGAAATTGAGTTTGCTATTGACACATTACTAGATACTCAGCCGATATCTATTCCTCCTTATAGAATGGCACCTGCAGAGCTGAGAGAGTTGAAAGAACAACTGAGGGATTTGCTTGAAAAAGGCTTTATCAGACCCAGTACATCACCGTGGGGAGCACTTGTGTTATTTGTGTGAAAGAAAGATGGTTCCTTGCGGATGTATATTGATTACAGACAGTTGAATAAGATGATAATCAAGAATAAGTACCCACTCCCGAGGATTGATGATTTATTTGATCAGTTGCAGGGTGCCAGGTGTTTCTCAAAGATAGACTTGAGGTCGGGGTACCATCAGGTAAGGGTAAGAGAAAAGGATATTCCGAAGACAACATTCAAGACCAGATACGGACACTTTGAGTTTCGTGTTATATTATTCGGTTTGACTAATGCCCCACCGGTATTCATGGACTTGATGAACCGTATGTTCAAACCCTTTCTAGATTTGTTCGTGATTATATTTATAGATGATATTTTGGTTTATTCTCGTTCAGAGGCTGAGCATGCAGATCATTTGCGTACTGTGCTAAGAGATCTACAAGAAAGGAAGTTGTATGCAAAATTCTCTAAATGTGATTTCTGTAGCCTTCCTTGGTCATATTATTTCGGGTGAGGGTATCCGGGTTGATACACAGAAGATTGAGGTAGTGAAGACTTGGCCTAGACCCACGACACCGATAGAGGTTCGTAGATTCCTGGGTTTGGCAAGTTATTACAGGATATTTGTAGAGGAGTTTTCCTCCCTTTTGTCACCATTGAAAAAGTTGACTCAGAAGGCAACCAAGTTTCAGTGGACTGATGCTTGTGAGCGGAGTTTCCAGGCATTGAAGGACAGATTGACTTCAGCACCAGTTCTGACACTTCCAGAAAGGACCGATGGTTATGTTATCTATTGTGACGCTTTGGGCGTTGGATTGGGTTGTGTATTGATGCAGTATGGTAAGGTTATTGCTTATTCTTCTAGACAACTAAGGAATCACGAGAAGAATTACCCCACCCATGATTTAGAGTTAGCCGCGGTGATTCATGCACTAAAGATATGGAAGCACTATTTGTATGGCATTCATGTTGATATCTATACGGACCATAAGAGCCTTCAATATATATATATTCAAGCAAAAGGAATTGAATTTACGTCAGAGGCGATGGTTAGAGCTACTAAACGACTATGATGTTGATATTTTATACCATCTAGGAAAGGTGAATGTAGTAGCCGACGCCCTCAGCCGTAGATCTATAGGTAGCTTATCATATTTATAGCCATAGAAGAGTGACATAACATGTGATATTCATCAGCTAGCTAATCTTGGAGTTTGATTATTAGATTCAGGTGGTACCGGAGTTACTATTCAAGACATGACAACATCCTCTCTAGTAACTGAAGTGAAGGAACGCCAGTATGAAGATCCTGTGCTAGCTCACTACAGAGATACAACCCCTCAAAAGAAGAAGACACCATTGGAGATTACTGGAGATGGAGTCCTCAGATATCGAGGTCGATTATGTGTTCCTAATGTAACATGGTTGCGCCAACAGGTTATGGGAGAAGCTCACTATTCTCGTTATTCCATTCATCCAGGAGCGACGAAGATGTATCATGATATCAAGGGAATATGCTGGTGGGACGGAATGAAGAAGGATATAGTAGAGTTTGTTGCTCAGTGCCCAAATTGTCAGCAGGTTAAGATTGAGCATCGGAAACCTGGTGGATTAATGCAGGCTATAGAGATTCCGACTTGGAAATGGGAAGTGATTAACATGGATTTCATCATAGGCTTACCTCGTACCCATCGTAATTCGATTCTATATGGGTTATTATTGATAGACTTACAAAACAACCCATTTTCTGCCTGTCAGAACTACATATTCAGCAAAGGCAAGGATTTACATTAAGGAGATAGTACGACTTCATGGTGTCCCTATATCTATTATCTCAGATAGAGGTGCTCAAATTACAGCTAATTTCTGGAGGTCCTTCCAAAAAGGATTGGGGACTCAAATAAGTCTTAGAACAACATTTCATCCTCAAATAGACGGTCAGGCTGAGCGTACTATTCAGAAACTGGAGGATATGCTACGGGCTTGTGTGATGGACTTTAGGGGTAACTGGGATGATCATCTTCCACTTATTGAGTCTGCATATAATAATAGTTATCATTCTGACATTCGGATGGCTCCATACGAAGCTCTTTACGAACGAAAGTGTATGTCACCTATCAGATGGTTCGAGGTTGGAGAAACTAAGTTAGTAGGACCAGAGTTGGTACAACAGGCAATTGAGAAGATTAAGCTTATATGGGAAAGGCTATTAGTAGCTCAGAGTTGTCAGAAGTCATATGCAGATAATCGACGACGAGACTTGGAGTTTCAAGTGGATGATTGGGTATTCCTAAAGGTATCACCGATGAAAGGCATTATGAGATTCGGTAAGAAAGGAAATCTTAGCCCTCGGTACATTGAACCTTATAAGATCATACGCAGAGTAGGCCATGTAGCATATGAGTTAGACTTGTCTTCCAACTTGGAGTCAGTACATCTAGTTTTTCACGTGTCTATGCTCCGCAAGTGTATTGGAGATATTTCTAGAGTCGTTCCAGTTGACGCTATTCAGGTCACAGAGCATCTATCATATGAGAAAGCTCCCATTGCTATACTATATAGACAAGTTCGGAGATTGAGAACTAAAGACATATCTTCAGTTAAAGTACTTTGGAGGAACAATATTGTGGAGGAGATGACTTGGGAAACTGAAGAAGACATAAAGTCTAGGTATCCTCACTTGTTTCCGCTTCCGGAGGAGGATCGTACTGAGACATCACAGCCTTAGGTACGTATATGGTACTTGATTCTTATGTTAGTTATTGTCATTGATCGTGTGATACCATTGGTGTTATTAATAATTGTGGACCTGTGTGTCTTTGTTTTGTTGGGTTTTCTGTCTGACAGGTTGGTAATGGTACCATTACAGAGGAGACTGTCAAAATTTCTATAAATCTCTAGGAGTTTAACATTCGAGGACGAATGTTTCTAAGGGGGGAAGATTGTTACACCCTGTACGTCCCAAGGTGACGTATAATAAATATGAGACTTGCTAATTATGATTTAAATGCGTTTAAAATCATAATATGACTATATATGATGTTTGGATAAAATATATAATGTTTGGGGAAAATCGGATTAAAGTTGCGGAAAACCCAACTAAGAATTTGCCCTATAATAGAGCTATTTGAGAAATAATTTTCGTGTGCTATATGAGGTCTTTCTCAGACATATTATATACCAAACTGAAGGTCTTGGAATGTAGTTTCCAATGCTGTTAACCGTTCATTCATACGGAATCCGGATACAAAGATATAAGCGTTGAAAGATGGGCGAATAAGAGAGTGCCAAGCTAGCACTTTTTGATTTTTCAAAAGTTTGATAAATATGTTTTAACTCGTCTCTCTCTCTTCATTTCACTTAGAATCTGAACAAAGACACCATAAAAGAACGGTCCTTGAGCTCTCTAATAGCTTCAAATAATACTAACATCCCGGGTACAAAATCGATAAGCGATAACATCAGAACAATCCCTACGACGTAAGTATCACTATATCGCCTCTCTTTTTCTTTGTAGTTTGAGTTTTGGAATGTATTTAATAGTTAATAAAATTCCTAATTTCTGTATTTAAGTTTTAAAATATCAAGAAAAGTTGATAAATTCGTTTCCTGATAGTTAGACCTCACGGGACGGAGATCGAAAGCCGTGAGTTCGAGTTATTTGACTTGTAGTGGACTGTTTTGTGGGTTGTTTTGTGTTGCTTTTGGGCTGTCTATTGTGCTGCTGATTTATGGAGTTTGGAAGGCTAAAATTGGCGTGGAGAAACGCCACATGTGGTAGGGTAGTAGGTTGGTCGCCCGTCGCTGTAGTTGCAAGCTAATTGATAATTTGTTGATTGAGTGTATTATGGTATATTTGGGGGGTTTTGTTGTATTGAAGATCCCAGATTGTAATTAGGTTTGTTTTAAGTTTCTGATTGTATTATGTTTGTATCTCGCCTATAGTAGGTTTGAGAGAGCAGTAAAATCAGGGAAAATGTTGCCCGTTTTATTTTAGAATCGAGTTATCGTTTGAGATACGTAATATACTACCGCCATCTAAATTGTACACGTATTTCTTTGCTATAGGGTTGGCGTGCTAGTTGTCATAAGCTTGTTGTTGAGTTGCATTGACGACTTGAGGTATGTTAAGGCTATCCCTTCTTTCTTTTTGGCATGATCCAAATGATACAAGCGAAATGAGCAAAATACGCAACTTTCATAAATGACTCTATTCATAGAAATACTAGGGGTGTCTATATTCTTGATTCCCCATGTGAATTATTATTATATCCTTTGTTCATGGGTCTCAGAAAAATACGTATTTGATAAAGTTTATCCGAAAGGCATATTAATTTTATGATATTCCAGAAATCTTATTAACGTATTTCTTATGCATTTCATGCATTTATACATGTACATTGACCCATGACCAGAAGGCGTTATTTATGCATATATTATATGTATATGGGATATGGGAAAAGGTTAAGGCGTTATATACGCACCACCACCTGATCAGCTGGTATACGTTGATAATTTACCCACAGTGGCCGAGATGATATGATGGGATGCCCTCAGAGGCTTGATGATGTTATTTACACCTATACCTATGCATGATACGATATTTACACGCATGTGCATGATATTATAAATGTTTCAGGATTCACAAAGTTATTTAGACTTACAGGTGGAATTCTTTACCCCATGTTTCATCTATGTCTTTTATGTACTGATTTTCATGCTTTACATACTCAGTACATTATTCGTACTGACGTCCCTTTTTGCCTGGGGATGCTTTGTTTCATGCCCGCAGGTGCAGGTAAACAGGCTTACGGTCCCCCTTCTTACGATCCTTGATCAGCGAGAGTTGGTGTGCTCCATTTGATCCGGAGCTGCTTTGAGTTTTGATCCGATGTGTTTACATATATATATATGGGTACGATGGGGCCCCAGTCCCGTCTTATATACAGTTGTACACTCTAATAGAGGTATGTAGATAGTCATGTATAGTTAGATAGTATGTGGCCTTGTCGGCTAGCCCTACCGTATTTCATATATATATATATATATATATATATATATATATATATATATATATATATATATATATATATATATATGTCTTTTGGGCATGCTTTTTCACGTAGGTTGTTCATATGAATTAGTAGTTTATATCCAGACTTTATGCATGACCTACACTTATTTCATGTTTATATCTTAGACGAATGCTTAGGGATGTTCGATAGGAAGAACTCGGGCACACGTCATGGTCCATCAGTTTGGGTCGTGACAAAAGTGGTTTCTCGCCAAAAACCAACAGCCTCACGAGGTACAATCGAGTTTTGGTCCGGGCTAGAATTTTAGAAGGTTCGTCGCCAGATTTTCTGCCCATTTGTCCTTCGTTTGGTGTACTTGCTCGGCTCAGAATTGTTTTTGCATTAATCAAGTTTTGAAGAAAATTTTCGCTTAAAGGTTTATTACTTACCCTCCCTTTGTTAATTATTTCATTGTTTTGTGTGATGTTCTTATAGAAGTTGATGTGATAATTTTGTGTTGTTTTATTTATACACATTATCATGTTGTACTTTCTTTTTACATGCTTCAAGCTATTTGTCAACAGATTATTTGAATAGGATTTCATCTTAATGAGATTTGCTATTTAGAATTAAGAATGAAGATCTTACCATATTGATGGGCCATGCGTTGGAGTTCAAGTAAGTGAACCATAAATGAGTTACGACATTTAATAGGAAAGAAAGAATTAGACATGGGTTGGATTGAGTATAAATCTGCCAAGCCCAATAATTTTGTCACTAGACTAATAATCAGCTCATTCTTTCATGATGGATAAATGCCTCCTAATTTCAAAGATAGAGTAGTAAGTTGTAAATATTTCTAAATGTGGATAACTTGTCAATACTTTAAATAACTAATATATTTTTCGACTTCCAAATAATTTCCTATCCATAAACTCTTCGTCTTACAATAATTTCAAATTAGTTTAGGAAAATAATACTAGTGCGTGTTCATGTCACTTGACCAATCAACTTCGAATAATAATAAATTTGTTATTGATTGTATACACGTACACGTGACATGATTCTTAACGGCAAACAAAAATGAGTACACGTACGCGTGACTTATTTCAAGATAATTTTCACAAATCTAATCAAGCAATAAAAGCGGACATATGTAAAACATGAGAACCAATAAAACACAAGTTAATAAAAAATAATATAAGCCAAATGTAGTAAATAAAGCGACCGTGCTAGAATCACGAAACTCGGGGAATGCCTTACACCTTCTCCCCGGTCAACAGAATTCCTTATCCGGACTTTGTTTTCGCATACCAATAATAATAGAGTCAAACCTTCCTTTGACTAGGGATTCAAATAAAAGGTGACTTGGAACACCCAAAAAATCGATTCCAAGTGGCGACTCTATAAATAAAAGAATCCCTACTCAAATTTGTCACTTTAATTGGAAAAACTCTTTAACCCATAATAATCCATAATACATATCTTTTGGGGGGTAAAAAGGAGGTGTGACAGACCCAGCTGTTCCACGACCCTTGATATGATGATATTGTCCGAGCTACCTGGACCAATTAACACACGCTTAACTTGAGATTTATTTATGAGTACAAATATTACAAGTGTATCATTGTGTGGTTGCACGATACCTCCAACATCCTCGTCGTTGAAAGATACGGTTCCCTCCGGTATATAATCTCGAGTCCGTTTTTCTCTTGTAATGGACACTTTAGTGCGCTTTAACATCGGCCCTTGGAGGACGTCAACCCTACCAATGATCATAATGATGACATGCTGAGATTCCTCTTGCTCGATCTGCTTGTTGGAGTCTCTATTCCTGAAGTGATTTTTGGCTCGATCACTCAAAAATTCTCGGAGATGTCCGTTATTGAATAACCGGGCTACTTCTTCTCTCAGTTTCCGGCAGTCTTCGATTTTCTGGCCGTGAGTGCCATGATATTTACACCTTAGGTTGGGGTCCGTTTGGGCAGGATCGGATTGCAATGGTCGAGGCCACTTAGTATCTTTGATGCGTCCAATGGCTGATACGATGCCGGCAGCATCGACGTTGAAGTTGTGTTCCGCTAACCTTGGTGCTTCCTTAGACCCAATGGATCTGTCAAAACCGTTTTTTATCATGAGTCCCCGGTTATTATGACCTCGGTCGCTTCTTCTTTCACTTCTCACAGTGTTGTGTCCGGACCCATTATCCCTTCAATCTCCATTGTATGGTTGATACCGGCCTCTGTTCGATCTCGGTTCATGATCGATGTCCCTTTTGGATCTGTCACTAGTCCTGACGGGATAAACGGACCCGAAAGGGGCCCCGAGCTGATCGTCTTCGACCCTGATTTTTGAGTGGTACTTGTTATGTATGTCGACCCAAGTTACCGCCATCTATTCTATCAAATTTTGCTTTAACTGTTATGAAGCCAATGATCTTTGGGGATTAAGTCCTTGGGTGAAGGCCTGAACTGCCCAATCGTCTGCAACCGGAGGCAGATCCATCCATTCCATTTGAAACCTCGATACAAATTCCCTAAGCATCTCGTTATCTCTTTGCTTTACCTTGAAAGGGTCTGACTTCTTGGTCTCGACCTTGATGGGCCCGATGTGCGCTTTACAAAGGCATCTGCAAGCATAACAAATGAGTCAATAGAATTAGGGGTAAGTTGTGATACCATATCATGGCTCTTTTTGACAAGATCTTTCCAAACATTTTCAGTAGAACAGACTCGATTTCATCATCTTCCAAGTTGTTACCCTTGATGGCGCATGTGTAGGAGGTCACATATTCGTTTGGATCAGTTGTCCCATTATACTTCGAAATTTCGGGCATACGAAAATTCCTTAGGCTTCTGGACAAATTTATCTAGGCTCTTCAGTATCGGTGATGCTTCTGGGATTTGATCGACCCTGAAGTTATAGGTCTCCACTTTTTTATTGCTGGCTTCGATTTTCTTTTCCCCCGACTCCACCCATTTGGTTAGTTCCTCAAGCATCTTTACTGTCTCGGGGTTGGTCTCGGGTTCTTCTTCACCCGACCTTTCTGTGTCCGATTCATTTCTGCGAGCGTTTTCCCGTGATGATTCGGGTTCAACCCTACTGGGGGCGTGACTTTGGTTCTGCAACCGGGCTATCGCTGCCTGTTGAGCCTGTAATATTTCGAACATCACACGCAAATTAATCCCATCACCTTCGTCGTCGAGTGTATTTCGGGCTATCGGTCGGGCTCCCCCGCGAGTAGGCTAGTTTGCTTCGATAGCCACGTGTGAGTTAGCATCGATCGGATCAGTGACCGGGACTTTGTTGGGGTCAACATGGGGCACCTCATTGGTGGGTACCACGTTGTTGTTCTCGCCATGGTGGTCAGACTAAACATCCACGTTCAAATTGGCAGATTGGGAGTTCGACATTTTAAATTTTGTCCTGAAATTAAAAACTCAAAGAACAGGCGTAAAATAGAGTGTGTTATGAAAATTTGTATCAAACTGCCTCTATTATCCTTAGCCCCATGGTGAGCGCCAAACTGTTTATCCTAAAGAACGGATAACAATTAAATTTATAAGTGGTTTTAAGGATAAACGGATTAATTCAATACAAATGATAAATTGCATTAGATTAAACAAATAAAGGACGTCATAAATTGTCAAACCAATTAAGGAAAATAATCCCGGACTCAGTAACAACTTTAATGGAATGCCTGCCTTCGATCCCGGGCTCACGTTAATGATGAACTGATGAACAAAAGTGAGAAATTTGAATAACAGAGAAAATAAGAGTATATTGCCTTGATATACATATTACCATGTCCCTAATGAATAATCAGACCCCCTTTATATAGTAGGAAGTTTTACCCTAAGTATAATTCCATAAAAGATAAAAATCTTCCGTTTTACTAATCACCGATTTTCTGCCGATACGTGCTGAGATTCACGTCGTGACATCCGGTTGGTCACGTATATCACGACCCTTTGTTGGTCGTGCTCGATTATCTGGTAATGCTCTCTGAGGTTTTTGGGATTCGAATCGAACTTGGGGGTCGTAGCCCCGATGCTTCCGAGGGCAGGCGTTTTGCCCGGACCCCGACTCGATATCTCCTTGCCTCGATTCCAATTCCTTGCAGTCACGTCTCTTGCTCCGTTTACTTCATCGAAAATCGAGGCGTCCCACGGGTTCAGTTTCACCAGTATACAACATCACCTAAGAAATGCATAAGACTTAATTAAGAAATTAATGAAAGAATACACGGCTACGCATTTCTCATGTGAATGTCTTAATTGAAGTATAGAACTAAAAATTAATCATAAAATTAAAAAGGGTTATCGTCGGGGATGGACAAGCTGACCTACAGGTTGAACCCAATGATTAGAGACGGATGAAAGATTTAAATTTAGTGGGTTCAATGACTAAAATCGTACCATACCGAATTTAATTAGGTATAGTATTGATATAATATTTTAAGAAACCGAATACCGAAAATATCGAACCAAAATATCTAAATATCGTACCGTACCGACATACGAATGGTAGGGTACGACATGACATTTATTTATTACCTATTATAGCCAACCTTATCTAAACTGCAAGTGCCTCACGGGATTTCGGTTTCTTTTATTTTGCTGAACATGTACTCAATCAATTCAGCAAGAAAAATAAATTCTCGTCTCGAGTCTTTGTTGGTCTTTTACTTAGGGTCATTCTAATTTCTGCTCATTGTAATGGAAAATTTTAAATATCGTATTATCACTAGACCTGGTATTACCTATGCTATTGGGTGGAAAGCCAGTATTTACTTATCAAATACACCTATATTTTGGTATACGAATCTTGAGGTTCAATTATGAAACCTATAAATAAAAATGAGAATGAATCGAATATACATGGCTCACCAAAATTAGGTGCGAAAAACCAATCAGACTGGCCATTGTAATGCAATCTCTTTGTTTGGACAAGAGAATGTAATCTCATTGTTGGATTAATTACACAGATAGTCATTCAATTTTTACTTTATTGCACTAAAATTATTAAACTAATTTTTGTAACGAAAGAGTCACTCAATTTTGACTTGTATCACAAAATGCCATTAAACTATTTATTGTAACAAAAAAATCGCTCAATATTGCCTAAGTATCATAAAGTCGCTAGTGATGTTAGTTATTATAATTAGTTCTTTTATGAGCATAGACAAAGTTGAATTACTTTTTTATTACAAAACATACTTTAGTAACTTCCTACTAAACTTAAGCAAAGATGAATAACTTTTTCGTCACAAAGAATAATTTAACGACTTTCGTACAATAAAATAAAATTTGAATAACCATATGCAAGTTTAACCCAGAAGTTATTGCTTTTTCAAATATAGGAAATCGAAATCGGTTGGTTATGTTCCTGACACTTCTGGCTTTTCGCCTATAATTAGTCATTGATGCTTATATCATTACCCATAGGAGTGTGTTTTCGGGCCCTGCATAATGCTTTATGCACATGACTTCTCTTTGATTTTCGGGAAGCTTCTTAATAGTTCCACATGGAAAAACAATACGTGTTGTTAAACCTTAGAATCCGCTGAGATTGCCATTTAGCTACCAAATTATATCTCTTTATCTTCAAAAGAATTATAATTAACAAAGATATGCAAAGGTTTCAACATTTTGAAGGTGGAAGGCACACTAGTGAGAGCAAATAGCCTACAAAAGTTGGAGGGAAAAATTGATTTTTAGACGAAATCAGAAGAAGGAAATTATTATTTACCCAATAATAATTATGAACTTTGAGCTATGAAATCAAGGGAACCCATTAAAAGCAAAAGAAAAGAACAAGAAATTGTTGGATTCCTCTTTTAACCTGTACAACAATTTTCAACTTGTATGTTTATCATGTTTTATAGTTTGTTGGTACCACAATATAAGAGTTCCGCACGCTGATTTCTGCCAATGTAAACTTGCTTTGATTATAATAATTGAGGTGGCTCTAGTTTCAAGTATGTGATGGCTGGTCACACTCAATGGCGTATGTAGAATATTACGCAAGTACTGTCGATCTATAGTCACAATTTGACTTGTAAGTAGGAGATTTTGCACAAGTACTATCAATCTATTGTCACAATTTGACTTAGTAACTAGGTTTGAGTCTAAGCTGTGGTGGTTACGAGGAACGTTTTTGCAAGAATTCTTTCTTAAGGAAACCTTCATAGGTCATGTGACCATCTCTTATTAATTCTTAAATTAAAAAAAAGTTTCATAAGGCGTTTTCGTTTTTTCGAATCTTATAAAAATAAGTTACAAAAATAACACATAATAACAATGGCCATCCAACGATGATCTTCTCAAAAGACAAGATGATAAATGGAGAAGTGTTAATAATGATTCAATTTCCATTTTTGTTATTCTAAAGTTTTTTCCAATCTGTGCATGTCACTAGGCGATAAAAACCACCACAAGTAAAGGTCTACAATAATAATCTGTCTGCAAAGTTATCCACCAAATTTTTATAGAACACGGCGACTCATTGTAAAAATCTCTCACTGTACAGACAATCCGAGTTAGGTAGGATCATATTGTTAGTCCCGCCAATATTGCTGTATTTATAAATAATAATTTTGGAAAATATAAGTTATCGTAATGAAACAGTAATTAATTCGAGCCCACTGAATTCACAGTGTTTCCTTAAGGAATTTAATCCCCTCCTAGTACCCAAGGTAATGGATTATTTTCTCCCAAGATACAACGAATAACACACTGGTGTAGCGGTACTTCAAACCCAGTGTTTCAGCGAACACAAAGTTCGGTAGCAAATCACACTTACAGTTGCTTTGTTTGAAGTTAAAACAATGCAGAACAAAGGAGTAGAAACTCAGAAAATCGTATGGAAATACTGAGAGGAAGGAGTGCAATGTATAGCCAAAGTTGAGCGTTTTCAGTTTGGTGTATCTTTTTTCAACAGCTGCTGCACATATTTATAGCAGTCAGATTTAAAGATGAACGACCCTCCACCCTTTATGGTGGAGCATGCACTAGCTTGTTTGTGGAGCATGCACTAACTATTGCAGTTGGTGGTCAATACACGGATTGGAACATATCCGTTATAAATGCGGATAATCTTTAATATTTACTATTAACAAATAAATTTGGTCCAAAAAATTAATCAATCAATCATTTGACCGAAGCCGAAGCCGAGCAGAGCGAGCGACGACGACGACGACGCGAGACTTGCTTTCTTCTTAACTCTTTAAGAGCTACAAAAAGAGCAATTATATATATACCCACCAAAAATCTTTTTCTCTTTCAATATGGGGCAATGTCTCATTGTCAAGAGGGGAAAACTTAAAATTTTACTCAAAAATTTTATTTTCCCTCCATTTTCCATTCGCCCTCATTTTAAGATTATTTCATCTTAAATAACAAAAATCTCAACACATATTGCGTGCGCATCCTATGACTTCTTTTTTGTAAGAAACTATTTTCACCTTGAACAAAGCAAAATAGTTATACGGCTGCAATTTTTATCGCTGCGCCAACACTCCTCTTAATCTATCAAAATTTTAGTGATTCAAGAAAAATCGTTTTGCTACTATTAAACATCTCACCGCCGATGAATACGAGATACTCCAAAATCTTAGAAGTTTCTTTTTTAAATACCATAGTATTTGTTTAACTTGCCATTTTTAGATGATGATTGCCAATCTCTTGAGTTATTTTTGAAAAATTCTGATTTGATTAGCAGAATACAAGCAATTGGCCAACCTTAGCAGGCCCAAGTTGTGAAAAATAGCGGGAGAAATTCAAAAATAGCCAGATTTACAAGTGATAATTGAAAAATAGTCACAGTTTCAAAAGTAATCAAAATTTAGCCACTTTTCATGTAAAGATAAATCTGTACGAAAACACTATTCAAAATCCGGAAAATATTTCAGCATAATATACTGGAGTTCCAGTATAATATACCGGTCCAGCATAATATGCTGGAAGTTTATACACAAGTGTTTCAATCTCCAGAATATTATGCTGGAACTTTTCGCGTGTTGTAGGTCCAGCATAATATGCTGGAAGTTCATACACAGGTGCAACAATCTCCGATATATTATGCTGGACCGGTCCGTGTTACAGCAAAATAGTGACTATTTTTCAACGACTTTACAAACGCTGGCTACTTTTCAATTACCAGTCCGAAAACTGGCTAGACCGCTATTTTTACAAAAAGAGTCCCATAGCCGGCCCAAAGAATTATTTTCAGTTTGGGCCGCAAAATAGTGGGCATGTCGGTTGCCATATTTCTACCCCGGGATTGAAGTAAAAATTACATGGGGCGCCCTATTTGGTTGTCCCTTTTTAATTTGTACCCATTTTATTTTTCCGTTTGCATCCGTACCCCTTTTTTTTTTTTTTTGTTAAAAGCGTTTTAAAAAGACGATTTTGCCATTCTTTAATAAAAGACTATTGACAAAATTGTAGACTACATGACAAAACTTCAGCATGTGTTTGGTATGAAATTTTAGCAAATGAACTAAGTAACTTTAACATGCATTATCAAAAACTCATTAGAAAATTATATACTACAAGACAAAAATTTGAGCATGTTTAGCCTGAAGTTTTAACAAATGAACAAAAAAATTTCGGCTTGTTTAGACTGAAATTTCAGATAAAACTCATGACAAAACTGTAGACTGCAGGACAAAACTTCAGCATGTTTTGGTATGAAATTTTAGCAAATGAACTAAATAACTTCATCATGCATTAGAAAAAACTCATTAGAAAATTATATACTGCAGGACAAAAACTTAAGCATGTTTAGCCTGAAATTTTAGCAAATGAACTAAAAAACTTCAACATGTTTAGACTAAAGTTTCGGATAAAACTCATGACAAAATTGTAGACTGCACGATAAATAACTTCAGCATGCATTAGCATGAAGTTTTAGTTTCAATGTGAAAATTTTCACGAATGAGGTTGCATATCACGTGATTAATGCGTGATACAAGTTTTATATCTTTTGTCAGGGGTATAATTGTCATATTATTACGGATTTTTGTCTGCTGGCTACCGAATCAATAATTTTTAAAAATATGGTATATATTAAAAGGTGGCACAAATATAGGGTACGGCTGCAAATCCCCCAGATTGAATGGGCGGACTGACTTAAACTCGACACATTTTTGGCGTGAATTTGGACATACATTTTTTAAGTTGTTTGAACAAAATTTACATATTTAGAAATCACAGAAAAAATACTACAAGTTACATTCGTCAATAATTCATAATATTTAAAAACTATTTACAAAAAAATATGATTAAAAAAACTTTGTTTGACTTCCCAAATAGTAAAAGGCTCATTCTTTTTTAAACGGTGGGAGTGTATTTTATGAGATTTATAGATAATTGTGAAATTTCTTTTGATAACTTTAATGTTAATAACATTTGGTATTGGAATTTGAATATTCTAAGTATTTCATTTGTAATCACATGAATTGACAATTAATAATAGTTCGAGTCTTCGAGATTCTTTTCTTCAATATTATGAGTATCCCCGTAATGATAATAATTATTACTACTATTTATACAAATTTAAAAGTAAAAAAAGAGTCCCAGTCCAATCTAAACCTGATCGGCCCAACAGCACCCGGTCTTACTGGTTAGTCATCTTGGACCTGGGTTAGTTTCATCGTCTCAAAAGAGTTAACCGCCCTAGTTAAGCTGAGGCCCAACATAACCAGGCCGGTCCTGGTATTTAAGGGAGTTTTTCCTATGTATACTATAATAGAAACTTATTTATCTATTTTCTCTAGGTTTTCTAGTTTTTAAAGAGTATCTAGATTTTTTTTTACAAACTGTATGTATTCCCCCTTAAAAAGCTCTCACCCCATTATTAGCACCTTCAATTAAGGGATTGAATTATATCCTTTCCTTTTTTTTTCTACTCCCCTCCCTCCCTTTTCTTCTACAGATCTGGAAGCAACTTCTTCTTCCAATATTATTTCACCAAATTCTTTCTTCCAATTTCTCGAAAACTCTATACAAGCTAGATACTCGCTTTTGGTATAAGAAACCACAAGAAAAATACAAATGGACAAAAAAAGTCTTGAACCAAAAAAGAAGTCATACTCGCCATAGAAATGAAACCAAGGAAATGGTTATTTTTTGTACGGTAACATTTTTGATCCAATACAATTTTGAAGATCCATCACAGTAATTATAGGAAATCTGAAAATTTTCTAGCTATACACGTTACTACTCTAAAAACTAATATAATTTTGGCACAAGATTGTATTGTACTTGTATTAGTGTTGTATCAAGTACTTTTTCATGTATTGATGCATCAAATACAATTCAGATACAAATTTGATATAATCCTGAAAGAATTCTTACATATTTCTAATACAATTACGATACAACTTAAAACCAACTCTAAACTTAAACTGATACAATATCGTATTATACTTGTATTAGTATTATATCATTTATTGTTTTAGGTACACATTGTGATACAATTATGATACAATCGTTATACAATTCTTAATTATGATACAATTTTGATCTTCATCTTTTTCAAATTTCAATCTAAAACATCCGCCTAGAACCAACTCTAAACTTAAATTATGATACAATATTGTATTATAATAGTATTAGTATTGTATCAGAATTATCTTAGGTATTGATGTATCAAATACAATTCAGATACAATTATGATATATTTATCATACAATCGTAATACAATTCCGAAACTTCTTCTTCCTCGAGTTTCAATCTGAAGTTCTACCTAAAACCAACTTTAAACTTAACCAATCTCCCTTAAAATTGAGATATGGACCTTAAAAGATATTTTCAATCGTTTTCAAGAACATCCATTCCAAGAAAATCACAAATTCGTAAAATCCAGATATCTAATTCAAAGTTTCTAAACTTTTTAATGGTATGTCAATGGCAGACCTCTCTACCTGCAATTTCAGAGATAATGTCGATGGATTTGTCAATAGTTGAAACTTTTTAATGGTTGTTGATAGAATTAATTCAGAGAAATATATGATGCTACAATTTTAGAGAGATAATAGTTTGATTTGTATGAAAGAGAGAGAGAGAGAGAGAGATTGGTTGATTTGTATGAAAGAGAGAATGACTTTAAAATCTTTTGAAATTGGGAATAAAATCGTGATTGTAAGAGGCTAATTAAGCTGATAGATGGGGATGAGGGGATACAATTACAAACTAATCCCTATATTTAAGAGATATTATTTTATCATGATTTTGTACATGAATAGTAAATATAGATACACAATGTAATTTTTAAGGAACATAAAGAAAAGTAGTTAATAAGTTTCTAATATAGTATAACTAGGTAAAAATCTCAATGGACTATGGTATAGATGCAGCTTGTTGCATTATTGGAACTTAATGTAATGTCGACGAATTTGGTACACCAGGTTGACTTTTGTATGATAACTCAAGATCATTATCTCAATACCTTTAATTGCAAAGGAACAAACAGGGGCAGAATTAGCATCGAAGGTACGAGTTCGGCCTAATTCAGTAACTCATGGACATGTGTTTATAATGGATAAATCAATTAATCGATACCACATAAAATACGTGCCTGGTCTACGTTGTGCTTACCTGAAATATTTGTTTCTATCTAGTTCAACAGCAAGGTTTCATATTGTACAACTTTGTCAAATTGGTGGTTTCTTTTTCTCAAGATTGGAGCATATTCTTATGGGCTATTGCAATGCCATGGTTGAACGGAGCATTAGTTGTCAGAGTACCCCAAGGCCTCAAGAAACGTCCAAACTAAATATAAAAAGATTTTAAGTTATATTACTGATAATGTAATGAATTTTTTACACAATCAACGTAAACTTAAAAATTTAATTTTTATTACACTAGTACCGTATAATCAATGTAAATTTAACAATTTAAAGCATGCTATTTACCGTTTATTCTAGGTTACTAATCAATATAATTAAATAAAATTACATGTATTACTTTTTAAATGATCTGATTGTATAAATATGTTTACATCGTTAGTATATAAAATTTAAACTCAATAATAAAATAGTGATATTTCATTAGATGTGGAGGAAAAATAACAACAAACAAACAAAGAACAAGACAGAAAATCATGCTGCTATTGATTGAATAGAAGAAGAGTGCTATATTTTGGACTCTATAAAATGGTGAGATGTGAAAGAAAGTTGTCTATTGGCCTAAATGGTCAAGGTGCAAGTATGCTGCTTGTCAAAGCCAACTCTTCCATGTGTTCGTTCACATACAAATGCTTAAATTATTAAGAATTCAAATTATATATATCGAAAGAATTTTTAAATTATCAGTGCACTTAACTTATTACGAGTATTTATAACTCTATTTTTAAAGAATAGTCTTTGGTTACGTTTATTACTTGTGTATCCGTTTCAATGAGTATAAAATTTTAAAAAATTAAATAAAAATTATATTAAAAATTGTGTTTGAGTTATACCATCAACAACAATAATAACAATACTCAGTGTGATCTCACAAGTGAGGTCTGAGAGGATGGGGTATGCGCAGATCTGACATCTACCTTTGTGGAGTAAAGATGTTGTTTCCAATAAATCCTCAACTCGTTTGAGTTATACAAAAAATGTTTAAAAAATGTAAATTCCTAAAATAATAATTGTTGACCCTATTTAGTTAAATCAATAAAAGAAGAAAAAATATGCCATAGATGTTCTCAATCATCTTAGTCCAGATATTTAACTTAAAATTTATTTTGAATGCTCCTTAATCATCTTGCTACTTTAAAAGTTATTATGCTCGCTATTTCAATCTCACAAGTTATTATACTTCGAAGATAAATAACCCTTGAAGATATACTCCATTTAAGAGTTTTTTTGAATATTCCAATCCCCACCGTTGATTGTTAGAAGTGCATGTTCTAAAGAGATATGTTTATTTTTAATGAACATGACTTATTAGTCTCTCTGCCCTTCCAGGGTAGAGGTAAGACTGCGTGCATCTTACCATCCCCAGACCTTACTTGTGGGATTGCACTGAGTTGTTGTTGACTTAACAAACTCTTATGGTATTATAAGTTCTTGTTTATACCTCTAAAACGTATTAACACACACCAAATCAGATTCCTGCTAGCAATTATTTTCCTTCTTCTCAAACAATTCACAAACGTGTTTTAGTGAAAATTCAAGTTATTGCTGAAATATTGAATTTTGGTTTTTGCTATGTAAAAAGTTTGAAGGAATTATGATATAACCCCAATAACAACATACTAGGATATGTAAATTCCTTAAGAACAATGACTATACTATCAAAATCGCGAATTTCTGTTCCCTGCAAATCTATTCTTCCAACATTTAAACCTTTCGAGCTTTCAAAGTTACTTTTAAATTGCCTTTGTAATACCATTTTTAAAATTTTTAAAGAATTATGCAATAAGAATTCGATAAACATGCTCCGGACTATTACCAATATAAATTGTCAATTGGTTTATATGCCCAAAAATAAAGTGCATCTTTTTCATTTTCAATTACATTCAGTTATAAAATTATCTATAAATTATAGTTGATTTTAAAGTCTTAAATATTAGACAAGATACTAAAATTTAAATTACTAAATATTAGCAAGAAATTTATTTTAAATAAAATCTTGCTCAAACTTAAATTACTAAGTGAGGAATTTATTATAAATAAAATCTTGCTCATATTTAAATTACTAAATGTTAGGCAAGGAACTTATTATAAGAATCTACTCAAATTAAAATTACTAAATAATAGGAAGTAACTTATCATAAATAAAATCTTACTCGAATTTAAATTACTAAATATTAGTCAAGGAATTTATTTTAAAAATCTACTCAAATCTAAATCACTACTAAATATTAGGCGAGGAATTTATTATAAATAAAATTTTACTCAAATGTAATTTATTACATAACTATTAGGAGTTCTTAGCTTAGTTGAAATAAAAAAAAGATTTTAAAACCAAAATTTAATTAATTACAAATCCTAAATATAAGAAATAATTATATGATAACTTTATCCCATATGAGATCTATATTTAAACGGTAAAAATATCGATCGACATTTCATATTGTATTGTAAATCAACTTAACTTTTTTAAAAAAAAAACATTATACCATATTTATGTGAGCTTAAACTCAATTATTAAGGGGCAGATATGGAGAACATAATGTCTATTAATACAATTAATTCACGAGGGACGTGCAAGTCTGAAAGCATCAATCAGCCCTTTGAATAAATTAATAAAAAAAAAATATACACCTGTATCTTTCATATGAATGCTTTTATTTGCCTTTTAATGAACTTAATTATCTTAATACAAAGAACACACTTTATGACAACTTTCAATCTTCCGAGATTAAGAAAGCTTTTTTAAAAGGAAAAAATCGAAAATGTTTCCTTAAAATCAGCCCAAATTAACATAAAATATCATTAACCCAATAAAAGAATACCGTCATATCATATGCTTAAAGAATATACCAAAATTAATAATTACCATCTTCTCATTGTCAACGTCATCAGCACTAATAGGGATAAAATATAGAATCAGATTATAATACCAATCACCAAATATCCTGACCTCAATTTCACACTTATAAGTAATCTGTTCACATCTTCATTATTTTTCTATAAATAAACAAGTCAAAAATCAGTACCAATACACCCTTTTAAAGTTCACAAAAGAAGTTTCAATTTTATAAGAAAATAGACGACAATGGCTTCAAATTCAGCCACTTCTCTGTTCTTGACACTATTTCTTATTACACAGTGTTTATCAGTCCTCACTGCTGCTCAAGATTTTGACTTTTTCTACTTTGTTCAACAGGTTTACGACCAATCTAGTTAATTACTTCTTAAATATTTAGATGTAATTTTTCTCTGTTTTACTTTAGTTATTTTTAATTAATATATGTCTTTTATCTTTTATGCAGTGGCCAGGATCATACTGTGATACTAAACAAAGTTGTTGTTACCCCAAAACTGGAAAACCAGCATCAGATTTTGGAATCCATGGACTTTGGCCAAATAATAATGATGGCTCTTACCCATCAAACTGTGATTCTAACAGTCCTTATGATCAATCTCAGGTACTCAATATTCAAATAAGCTTTTTTTTTTTTTTCCTTACGGAGGGAACTTTAGTGTAACTAGTAAAGTTGTTGTTATTTGACCAGCAGATTACGTGTTTGAGCCGTGTAAACAGCCTCTTGTAGAAATGCAGGGTAAGACTGCGTACAATAGACTCTTGTGGTCTAACCCTTCTTCGGACCCCACGCATAGGGAGCTTAATGCATCGGACTGCCCTTTTTTTTTGTTTCTCACTCGGTATCAAGTACCTGCATTGATGCCCAAATGAATCCAGATTCGCATTGCGTAAGATCCATTAAATAGGAAAATGCTCCCTACCAGGATTTTTTCATACCCAATACCCGAGCCCTCAGCCTTTTGATTAATGGTAGAGGGATTCTATATATCCTAGTATCCCACTAGAACCTTAGTGGTAGCATCTTATTCTAATTGCTAGCACTGGGGATACAAATATAAATTTATTTTTGGGGTTCAATCTTTAGGTTTTTAACGTTGAAGACATTGTCTTTTTAAAATAATGTGTTGAGAATTTAATATTTATTAAAATTTTAGTAACTTTATGTTATATATCTATGATTCGTGTTAAAAATACTGAGTCCAATTAAATCATTATGCAGGTTTCTGACTTAATTAGCAGAATGCAACAAAATTGGCCAACTCTGGCATGCCCAAGTGATACTGGCTCAGCATTTTGGTCACATGAATGGGAAAAACATGGCACTTGTGCAGAAAATGTTTTTGACCAACATGGTTATTTCAAGAAAGCACTTGATCTCAAAAATCAAATTAATCTTTTGGAAATTCTTCAGGGTGCTGGAATTAACCCTGATGGTGGATTTTATAGCTTGAACAATATTAAAAATGCGATTAGAAGCGCGGTTGGTTATACTCCTGGAATTGAATGTAATGTAGACGAGTCTGGTAATAGCCAGTTATACCAGGTTTATATTTGTGTCGATGGCTCGGGTTCAGATCTCATCGAATGCCCTGTTTTTCCTAGAGGAAAATGTGGCTCGAGCATTGAGTTCCCAACATTCTAAGCTCATTTCATGTTTTCTTGTGTCATCTATTTCCTTTGTACTGTTTCTTGTTTACAAATGTATACATGTTTGAATCATTGTAAGAGGCTATGCCTTCTTTGGAGCAATAACATATTGAAATTGATGTTTCTACTTAGTATTCAGCACCAAAAAGTATTATTGAATTTTAAATAGGTAGAATAACCTAGTAGACACTTATATTTGTTATAATTTATTATTCCGGTCCTGATACTCCATAAAATTTTATTTAGACACTTATAGTTGTTAAAATATATTATTTAGACCCCCTCGTTGGCCTAGCTTATATATGGCGTAGATAAGGCTGAGGTGGAAAAAGTGTTTGGTACACGCGCCAAAAAAAAAAGGCTGAATACAAGGATGATTCAAAATGACTAAAATAAGAGTAAAGATTTTTCTTTTTTAAAAAAAGAAAAGAAAAAGAAAAACACAAAAAGATAAAGACCGGCGAAGAACCCAGTTCTCTGTTGCTGCCATAGCTTCTTCCTTTCATCATAATTATAGATAGAAAATCATCAGAATTTCATTCGACAAAATCCTTAGAATAATCATAAGTTCTCAACAGGAGCTTCGTCCAAAAAATCATCGAGAAGAATAGGATTTTCATCAGAACCTATCGAAAACTCATCGTTGAAACCTTTGAACCATCAAATGCAAAGAACACACTGGAAAAGTTTGAACCGTCACCGGCGATGGAGACCATCGATGACCACCACAATTTTTTCTTCCACATCACCTTGCTGTAATAGAAAATAAAGAGAAAATCCTAGCAGTTCAAGTCAAATCATGCAAGAACACCTAATGGGGCGCATACGAAGAGCACAAACGAGGAAAACATTCACTGGGTGCCCGACCTGAATGGCGATCAATTGCTTGGGTTGTGAAAATTATTGGGTTTTGAAGTGACTGCAACTTCAATTATATCCTCTTTCACTTTCAATCCCTCGAAAAATTGTGGTGGATATTCACAAATCCGCTAGTATCTCTCTTGTGGTTGTTCGGTAGTCAGGGTTTAATGGGAATGTGACTCAACTTATTACAATGGTATTGGAGGGAGAAGGTGAAAATGGTGCCTTTAAAAAAAAAAATAATGTGGCATATTCTATCTGTTGTGAATATTAATATTAGCGTGATTGAGCAACATCCGGGTCAAAGGAGTTTAGAATAATGTGTTTTAACAATTGTAAAGGTCTATATGAAATTTAATAAAGTATAAAGACCGGAATGACAAATCGCTACAAGTATAAAGGTTTGCTAGGCTATTCTACCTTTTAAATATATGGTCCCAAAGGACCAAATTCAATAGATAAAAGGAAATAATTCGAATTGCTATGCACCAATTCTGCCCCATGATAGATGCACCAGGGTGCAGAGGCGTATCTAGCCTAGAAGTTATGGGTTCAATTAAACCTATAGCTTTCCCTCATACCCTATATTTTTGTTTAAAAAATTATTAGATATGTACAAATAATAAATTTTGAACCTATTAAATTAGACGAGATGTGGTAGAATTATGAATTTGAAACTATAAAATTTAAATTTTGGATTCACCTCTGCCAGAGTGTACGTTCGCGCTCTCTTTTAATTATGTAAAAACTAAAAGAAAAGAAGAAAAAAAAAGGGAGCAGTCTACTGCATTGAACTTTCGCTATTTGTGAAGTTCAGAGGAGGATCAAACTACGTTAGATCTGTTGTATGCAGATATAGCTTGCATTTGTCAAGATGTTTCTACAATTTGAATCTATGACCAGAACGTTGTGCCAAGACTATTATAGAAAGAAGTAAATAAATAAATAAATATCTGCTACACTCATTTTGGACATGGAAATATGGAATGGATAACAATACGTATGTTTTCTTTGTGTGTTGGACTGTTACACAGTGGGGATGTAGCATAGCTTTTACAGGCTCACAGTCTCAAGTAATTTGATACACACTTCTGAACGCACAATTTCTAATGCATAATGATTAGTTACGTGTAACGTGTTAAGAATCTTTAAAGATGCATCTTACAAAAATGTGGACCAAGGTCCTATGAAGTACTCACTATTCAAAGTATCGTCAAAACAAAAATGATGCATCTGTCAGGTTCGTTTGGAACTGCAAGATGGGGCGAATCAATTATATTATTCTTCTGATTATATATGCTAGAAAACTAATTTTTGATTTTCTAAATAAAATATATTTGTTCTATAAGTAAGTCCATGTAGATTAAAAGAGAAAAAATTATAATATTAAAAAACAAAATGAAAAAGAAGAAAATAAAAGTTGATAATTTAGAGGGTAAAATAGGTATTTGACAATCAAAAATTTGAGAATTCTCGTTTAGTGTCCTTTTCGTACTATAAGCATAGTTAAATGACTTTGATGCTACAAATAAAAGAAAGATAACTTTACTAGATAATTTCAGATAGTTGAGTGGACATTTAATTAATGAATTCTAAGTAATTTGATACAAAGTTCTGAAATCATAATTTCTAATGCATAATGATTAGTTACTTGTAACGTGTTAAAGAATCTTTAAAGGCTAAAGTTATTCAATTTAAATTTTGAATTTGCCTTATCTTCTTACAATTTGAATGGAGTAGGTGGGTCGAAGTCCTACTAAGTGCTCACTATTCAAAGTATCCTCAAAACAAAAATGATGCATATATCAGTGTTATGCTCCGTACTTTAATATTAGGATAAGTCGTAGTAATTCATATGAGTTTGAAGGGATTAAGACCATTCATGAGATTTTAAAGGATTTGTGACTATGTTATTATAAGACCCCGAAAGTTTAACAACCTTAATACCGTTAGATATTATGTTAGTGTGATATTTTCTTTTAAGTGAAGTGTTTTAGTAAAAATTTTATAAGTATAATTTTGGATAGTTAACATTATTAATATTTTCGGATATGGTAAATTATACTCATAATATAAGAAAGTTTATGAGATTTTCTTTATTGTAAAGATAGAAATTATTTTCTCACACGAAAAGAAGGTTATCTTTTTACCATTTTAAGAATTAAGTGTACGAGAATTTTTACTCTTTATATGAGATTAGAAAAATTATAAGTTGAGAAAATATATGTATTGTTACATGGATATTTTGATAAAAATAACAGTATAGGTATTTATTTTATGTGGTATCACATGACCACGATAGTTTGATGAATAAAGTGTATTAAAAATAAGTAGAATTTTAAGTAATTTGAGACAATTCTTAATTGTACGGGTAATTGGTTAATTACCGGATAACGAAATATTACCTAATTAATTAATTAATTATAGGATAAGATTAAAATCCCCATCCCACCCCAATGTGACAGCAAGTGGAGTAAGACATAGGTGACTCTTACCTTTAGACAAATCAATTAGTAGGCACAACCTTAAGACATTTACACGTGAAAAGTGAAATGATTTTGGTCTATCTCTAACTTATCTTCAAGGTTATCAAATTCATTTGTTGCAAAGGATTTCCATATTTTTTGTAAGTAAGATACTTACGGTGGAAAGTCTCAAACATGATTTTACAAAGTGGCTCTTGTTTCATATGACTCTTCTACAAAGTGAGATAGATTGACGTGATTTTGCTCGTCAAAAAATTTCATACGAAATTATACTATATAGTAGTAATAAAATTTTACAGTTTTAACGGAGTACGGTATAATATTTCTCAAGAGAATCGACTCAAGTATGTTAAGGTTAATCTTTCTTTCCTTTTTGGCATGATCCAAGAAACGATACGTAAACGTAATGATATTCCATAAGTGATTCTACTCTTAGCAGTTAAGGATGTCTATGTTATTCATTCCTGTAAATTTATATTCTAGTATGTTTAAGTATGTTGGTAAGTCTATATTGAGGCGTACGATAAAGATGTTAATGTTTATAATATAGTGAGACACGCATGTTCAAGCATGTATCACCGTGCTACGGACGGTCGGGCAGTTACCACCGGTTAGGCAGTTGTGTATTATTCTTTACCGCCGGTTGGGCAGACATGCTTATTCATTTACCACCGAGCTATGTCCGGTCGGGCATTCATGCATTTACCACCGAGCTACGGCCGGTTGGGCAGTTACATATTTACCACCGAGCTACGGCCGGTCGGGCAGTCATGCATTTACCACCAAGCTACGGCCGGTTGGACAGTTACACATTTACCACCGAGCTACGGCCGGTTGGGCAGTCATGCATTTACTACCGTGCGAAGGCCGGTCGGGCAGTTACCACTTATCAGTTGGGCAGTCATGCATCATACGATATGGATAATTGAAATAGTCTCAAAGAGAAGCATTATATATGTAAGTATAATAAGTATGCATATGTGGTGGCACTTCAGAGATTCAGGTTGAATCTTATATGTCTTTAATTAATGTTGACTTACTGTTATGTTTCAATTTCGCCTTATATACTCAGTACATTATTCGTACTGACGTTCTTTTGTTGGGGACGCTGCATTCATGCCTACAGGTATAGATAATCAGTTTGACGAGCCCTCATAGTAGACGAGATTGACATTCTGCAAAGGATCGGTAAGACTCCACCTCATTCGGAGTGCAGCCGAGTCTACGAGTCATCGTGTTAAAGTTTTACCACAGACTTATAGGTAGGCCGGTATCCTGTCCCATTTGATGTCAAATAATCTTAGAGGCTTTGTAGACAGAGGTTCATTTTGTACAGTATGTCAGAGGCCTTGACGACCCATATGTATTCATGTTTCAAGAAAAATGATTCAGTGATACAGTATTTTTCCACTTATGCTTGTACATTAAGTTATGACCATGTTGGCCCATGAAAGTTACCAAAGGAATGAGTTCAGCCAACTCGACCTATGTATATTCAAGTTTTGGTCGAATGATCATGAGTTACAGAGTGGTTCGCTCGGGCTAGCACGACACCGGGTGCCAGCCACGCCTCACCAGGTTTTGGGGCGTGACAATCAGGTTCGTTTGGAACTGCAAGATGGGGTGAATCAAGCAACTCATATATATATATATATATATATATATTGTTGCATATCATTCAGTGTATACCTTTTTACATGGTATCATAAGTCTCGGTCCTCTCTAGGTCTTTTTCCCGTTTGCTCCAAAATTTTACTCCTCTATTCTCAATTGCGTAATGGGCTCCCCCACATCTCGACAATCAACATCGCCATCAGCCGTCTCTAAGTTAGAGGCTTCTTTCCTTCTTCCATTATATCATTCTGCTATTTCTGTCTCTAATATTAAAAATCTCGTACCCGCAGTTCTTGACTACACAAACTATATGCTATGAGAGAGCTTTTCTTGCCTGTCTTCAAAGGTCATGGTGTCTATGGTGTCATTGATAAAAGTATCCCTAATCCTGAGCCTTCTCTTTCAAGTGATGATGGCACCTCTGTTGTTAATCCTACTTGCGAACAATGGGCTCAACTCGACACTATTGTTCTCTCATGGATTCAAGTAACCATCTCTCAAGAGATTCTTTACACTATAATCAAGCCAAACCATACTCTTACTGCTAGAGATGTTTGGCTTCAAATTGAGCGTCTTTTCCGTGACCAAGTTAGTTCCAAAACTCTTCAACTCAAAGTCCAATTTTATAACTATAAGAAAGGTGATCCTTCAATTAATGACTACGTCAACCACCTCAAGTCCATTGCCCGATACGTTAACATCTATTGGTAATCCTATCCTTGAATCTGATCTTGTCCTACAAATGCTTTCTGGTTTACCTTCTCAATATATGTCTGTAAGTACTTCTATCTCCACTCACATACTGTGAGCACCTAATTTTTTACCATACTTGAATTTTTTCCAACTCCCTCACGTCACTTAATACACACCTTACCACCAACACAATTATTCCCTCACAACTCACACTCCCACTTTTCATCTTTAACAACTCATACTCCACTCTTCCTCTTTAACAACTCACACAAGTACTTCCCTCACATAATTCCTCCACAAACACACATAGACACTCACAAAAAAGGGAGCTTCATCTCCACCCTAAAGACCAACAAAACCCTCTATATAATTGCTGCAAAAATCAGTCACGAGGGGAGGAGAAAATAGCTCAAAAACGAGCTGAAAAGGGGGCTAAAAAACGTCCAAACTCGAGCCCCAAAACTGAGGTGAAACCAGCTGCAAATTCAGCCACCAAACAGTCCCTAATCAGCTCCAAAATGCAGCTAAAACCTCTGTCCGAAACAGCTCCAAAACACAGCTGTAAAGCCATCCCGAAACCACCAAAAAATCAGCAGCGAACCTCTGCTCTCTTCCGCCCAGTTCCACCGCCATGGACCCCATTTGGGGTTCCATAAATCACTCCAAAACAGTCCGCTTCTGTCTCTGTTAAACCCAGTTGAAGTTCAAAGTTTAAGAGATCCGTTCGAGGTCGGCGTGGGAGTTCTCCGGCCAAAGGTTCCTATTGGTGGAGCTCGTTTATTGCTCGATCTGTTAGGTTACAAGTTCTCATCTCTAGATTCATCAATAAAGGTCCATTCATTATGTTTATTTTGTCTCCATTTCATTTTACATATGATTTTGATAAGTTATTATTCTTTTGTGTTAGTTTGCCTTAGAGGTCTATCTGTTTCTTTGATATTACATGATTCCCTGCCATGATTTTCTTTATGAGCTACGTTTACCATGCTTTGGTTATTTGCCGTGGTAATTGGATTGCCACAAGCTGCTGGTCGAATTAATAATTACATGTATGATGTGTTTTATATTATTTATTTTCTTTTGTCATTAAAGTTCCATTTAGTTTATAGGATTTGCATCACTTCTTTTGCATAGTTGGGTCGTAGATAAAGTCAGCAGGCCTTGGGTAGTGATTTTGAAATTGCAAAGTGTTGGGACTTTTAAACTTAAGTTTTGATTTAAATTAGTTTGGGCCAAATAACCGATTGGGCCAGTAGCAACTTACTCTAATCTTGATTTGGTAGAATATTTTAAGTTGATGGTTATTTTAACTTGGGGCTTAATAAGGGGGCATGAATACATCACTTACCCAATGTCCCTAATTATACCATAATTATAATAATCAAATCTTACACCCTTCCACAAATAATTCCATAATTCATGACCTTACAATAATCTCAAAGTTTAGGAAGAATAATGAACACCGTTAAAGTACTTTAGGTGCGTATTAATAAATAAATTATCGTAATTATGTACACGTTTGCGTGACATAGTTATGATCCCACAAATAAATCAAGGTATGCGTCCACACGACTTTGACCAAACAACCTTAATAATAATAAATCTGTTATTGATTGTGTACACATACACCTGACATGATTCTTGACAGGCCAAATAAAATGAGTACACGTGCGCGTGACTTCTTTTAAGATATTTTTTTTTATAAATCTAATCAAGAAATATAAGCGGATAGATAAAATATGAAAACCAATAAATCATAGTTTATCCAAAATTAATTCAAGCCAAATGCAGTAAATAAAGCGACCATGCTAGAACCACGGGATTCGGGGAATGCCTTACAACTTCTCCCTGGTCAACAGAATTTCTCATCCGGACTTTATTTTCACAGATTAATAATAATAGAGTCAAACCTTCCTTTGACTAGGGATTCAAATAAAAGGTGACTTGGAACACCCAAAAATCAATTTCAAGTGGCGACTCTGTAAATAAAATAATCCTTACTCAAGTTTGTCACTTTAATCAGAAAAACTCTTTAACCCACACAATTCATAAAACATACATATCTATTTTGTGGGGTAAAAGGGGGTGTGAAAGCTCTGGCGACTCTGCTGGGGACACAAAGAATTCGAGCTTGTACATTGACTTTATTTGGCTTTAATAATTTTTGTATATATTGTAATTTATTTGGGCCTAATGTGCTACTTGTCCAGTTTTTATCGCTTTGATATGGTTGAATTGTATATATAAACTGTCTTCTCACGCACCCCCTATGAATCTTCTGAATATAACCCTGGGAATCGCGGATACGCGCCCCATTCTTCTTTGAGTTAAAGACGGTGGGTCTGGGCTCCCGGTGAAGGATTATTAGTCACCCATGTTTAATAACAGGGAGGTTCCAGTAGTTAAGCCGGAGAAGTATTGCTCCCGGTATGTTACCTCTTCCCAACTCGAGTTGTCCGCTCGTTTTATGGCCAGTCTAGATACACCTCATCTCCTAAGAGTCTTAAAACCTAGAAAAACAAGTCACATGCCTGGTTATCCCTAGTAGGATCGTTTTGTTACATTATGTACATTTGACTTAGCGAAACTCGACACAGGGTCGGGTCCGTATAAGACAAGTATCCTTTTTGAGACCATCATGTTCAATTTTATGTTACTTGCTACATCATTTGGAAGGCTTGCTTGCATTGTTGATCAGCTTTAGAAATTAGTTGAGTGAAATTATTTTAAAAAAAATCATTCTCCTAGTTTGGTACAAATAATATTTTTTTACTAAGATTTTGTAGTAGTTTAGCGTGTGGTGTAAAGATTAATTTTTATAAAAATCAAAAAGAGAAATAGTCAGTTTGACCGAACTACGCGGGTCTGATTCTCACCGGATGTGAGATACGTAGGCAAACCTCATCGGTTCCGGCCCCCAATTTTAAAAAACAAATTAAAAAAAAATACAAAAATATTTTCCCTTTCCTTAATTCCTTCTTAGAATTCTTTCCTTAGAAAATTCAAAAATATTTTATTTCTTCTTTAGAAGTCTTTCTTTTAAAAATTCCAAAAAAAACAAAAAAAAAACATAAAAAATCAAAATCCAAAAATATTTTCTTTATTCTGAAAGAATTTTCCTTTAAAAAATAATTCAAAATTCAAAAATATTTTTCTTGTTAGGAGCTTTTGTGGTCTGTTTTGTATATGAAAAAAGGATAAAAGAGTTAGTTTATTTACTTTATTCATGATCTTCTCTTGAACTACGCAAGATTTGATTCATGTGGCGTCATGATACGTAGGCAATCCCCATCGAATTCGATTATAGCCATTAAATAAACTGAGGGAAAAAAAGAAAGAAAGAAGTGACTAAAATAATAAAGAAAAACAAAGAGCGAAAAAAAAGAGAAAAGGAAAGCAAAAAAAAAAAATCAAAAAATAAATAAATGTTTGTCCAATTTGAAAAAAGAAAATCGCGGAAAGTTTTTGTGAATATGCTGTCAAATGGCGCGAGCAAGCCACCATGGTAAAGCCTCCAATGGACGGAGCAGAAATGGTTACAGTCTTTCTACAGGCCCTAAGAGGCAGACTACTTCCAGAAAATGATGTCTGCTATGGATAGACCATTCGCTGAGGCTATTAAAATTAGGGAGATGGTCGAAAATGGTTTTAAAACGGGCCGAATCTTGAGTCATGTTGCCTTCAAGTCCACATCACACACCGTTCAGGATGGTTCGGGGGGTTTGATGAACAGAAGAAGGAGGGAAGAGGGAGCCATGATGGCTTCGTGCTCAAGGGGTGCCCACAGGTCATTCAACCAATCATATATGCTTTTTAAGGTCCTACAACACTATTATCCCCATCAAGATGATGCTTATGTCGTGGCACCGCCTCCCTATGCGGTGATGAATGCACAACCTTACACGCGACTAGAGCATCATACACAAAAACCGAGCTCCACATCCCAGAAATGCCAGTCCCTACCAAGCTCCATATAATCCCCAACCAAATGTTCCCCTTTGGTGAATCATATTCAAGTTTGTTTCAAAAGGTAATCGGGCTAGGTCCGCTTCCCTTTTGAATAATGGTATGGCAAAAATTAGTCATATCGCTCATTTTTTCTTTGCCTGAAAACTCTTCACGTTTCCAAGCAAAGAGGAGCATGCTGGGAGCACCTAATTTTTTATCATACTTGGATTTTTTTCAACTCCCTCACGTCACTTAACACACACGTTACTACCAACAAAATTATTCCCTCACAACTCATTCTTCATCTTTAACAACTCACACTCCACTCTTCCTCTTTAACAACTCACACAAGCACTTCCCTCACATGATCCCTCCACAAACACACATGGACACTCACAAAAAAGGGAGCTTCATCTCCATCCTAAAGACCAACAAAACCCTCTATATAACTGCTGCAAACATCAGCAATGAGGGGAGGAGAAAATAGCTCAAAAACGAGCTGAAAAGGGGGCTAATAAACGTCCAAACTCGAGCCCCAAAACTGAGGTGAAACCAGGTGCAAATTCAGCCACCAAACAGTCCCTAATAAGCTCCAAAACGCAGCTGAAACCTCTGTCCGAAACAGCTCCAAAACACAGCCGTAAAGCCATCCCAAAACCACCAAAAAATCAGCAGCGAATCTCTACTCTCTTCCGCCAAGTTCCACCGCCATGGACGCCGTTTGAGGTTCCATAAATCACTCCAAAGCAGTCCGCTTCTGTCTCTGTTAAACCCAATTGAAGTTCAAAATTTAAGAGATCCGTTCGAGGTCGACGTGGGAGTTTTCCGGCCAAAGGTTCCTGTTGGTGGAGCTCGTTTATTGCTCGGTCTGTTGGGTTACAAGTTCTCATCTCTAGATTCATCAATAAAGGTCCATTCATTATGTTTATTTTGTCTCCATTTCATTTTACTTATGATTTTGATAAGTTATTATTCTTTTGTGTTAGTTTGCCTTAGAGGTCTATCTGTTTCTTTGATATTACATGATTCCCTGCCATGATTTTCTTTATGAGCTACGTTTACCATGCTTTGGTTATTTGCCATGGTAATTGGATTGCCACAAGCTGCTGGTATTAATTAGTACATGTATGATGTGTTTTATATTGTTTCTTTTCTTTTGTCATTAAAGTTCCATTTAGTTTATAGGATTTGCATCACTTTTTTTGCATAGTTGGGCCATAGATAAAGTCAGCAGGCCTTGGGTAGTGATTTTGAAATTGTAAAGTGTTAGGGACTTTTAAACTTAAGTTTTGATTTAAATTAGTTTGGGCCAAACAACCGATTGGGCCACTAGCTACTTACTCTAATCTTGGTTTGGTAGAATATTTTAAGTTGATGGTTATTTTAACTTGGGGCTTTATAAGGGGGCATGAATACAACACTTACCCAATGTCCCTATTTATACCATAATTATAATAATCAAATCTTACACCCTTCCACAAGTAATTCCATAATTCATGACCTTACAATAATCTCAAAATTTAGGAAGAATAATTAACACCGTTAAAGTGATTTAGGCACGTATTAATAAATAAACTATCGTAATTATGTACACGTTCGCGTGACATAGTTATGTTCCCACAAATAAATAAAAGTATGCGTCCACACGACTTTGACCAAACCACCTTAATAATAATATACCTGACATGATTCTTGAAACGCCAAATAAAATAAGTACACGTGTGCGTGACTTCTTTTAAGATATTTTTTTTTTATAAATCTAATCAAGAAATAAGCGGATAGATAAAACATAGAAATCAATAAATCATAATTTATGCAAAATTAATTAAAGCCAAATATAGTCAATAAAGCGACCGTGCTAGAACCACGGGACTCGGGGAACGCCTTACACCTTCTCCCCGGTCAACATATCCATCAATTAGACGTTAAGAATGAATTTTGACATGGAAATCTTAATGAACTAGTATATATGAAGTAGCCTAGTGGCTTTGTTTATCCACAATTTTTCACCATATTTATCGGTTGAACAAAAATCTTAATGGCTTAAAACAAGACCCTAAGGCACGGTTTCATCGATTTACCTCTTTTATTTTAAGTCATGGTTTTAAGAATAGCTTGTCTGATTCCTCCCTATTTGTTTACAAATAAAACTCAGACATTGGTATTCTTCTTCTTTATATTCATGATATTCTTCTCACTGCTTCTTTGCTTCAATCTTTAATTCTTACTCTCAAGTCTGAATTTTTGATGAATTATTTGGGATTGGTTAATTATTTTCTTGGTCTTTCTGTCACCGCGCGCAATGGGGATTATTTTCTTTGTCAATACAAATATATAAAAGACCTCCTTGTTCGAGCTAATTTACTTTCCTCAAAACCAGTTTCAACTTCTTTTTGTCTTAAATCGTCTCTGTATTCAAATAATTCTTCTGTACTTTCTAATCCTACACTTTATAGAAGCCTTGTTGGTGGTCTTCAATACCTAACATTCACTTGTTTAGATATCACATTCATAGTTAATCAAGTGGCACAATTTATGCAGTCTCCCTTGGAAGTTCATTATACTGTTGTGAAATGAATTTTGCGTTACTTGCGTGGAACTTTGAATCATGGTTTATTCATTTCTGGTGGCTCTATTGACAGTTTGCGGTGTTATAATGATGCAGATTGGGTGGGTTGGCCAACCACTTGTCGTTCTACTTTGGCGTACTGCATGTTTCTCGGCTCTAATTTTATTTCATGGCCGTATAAGAAACAGAGTGTTATTTCTCAATCAAGTGCTGAAACTGAATATAGATCGGTCACTCATGCGGCTGCTGAAATCACTTGGCTACATTCTCTTCTGCGAGATCTTCACATATTTATTTCTTTACCATCCATAATTTTTTGTGACAATGTTAGCAACATATATTTAGCTCACAACCCTATCCAGCATGCTCACACCAAACATATTGAGATTGATATTCACTTTATTCGTGAAAAAGTTGCATCAAGTTTTATTCAATCCAATACTGTCCAAGTCAAGATCAACTTGCGAATTTTCTAAACAAAGCAGTTCCTTCTTGTTATGGTCTATTGCAAGGAATGAGACTTGAGTCCCATATCAGTACTGTAAAGTGCTGATATGGAGTTTATATAGCCTTGGGCTCTTCCACCTCAATAGCTAGCTTTTGAGTTATGGTCCTCCCTAGGTTGTATCTATGGTATCAGAGCCAACCACTACCCTTTGTGCACACCGTGCCATGGATGGTGATGCCGGTATTGCAATGTTCGTCCGAAGCTAGAAATGTTTAGCACATAGCCGTCGAGGACGACAGATGCGGAGCGTGGTGGTTTGTTATGGTCTATTGCAAGGAATGAGGCTTGAGTCCCGCATCGATACTACAAAGTGCTGATGTGGGATTTATATAACATTGGGCTCTCCCACCTCAATAGCTAGCTTTTGGGGTGTGGTTCTCCTTAGGTTGTATCACTTCTCCACGTTTGATACTTCTACGTGACAAGCTCTGTATTCTTTTAGATCATGCATCGCTTGAGGCGGCGTGATAAGTAATGTATTTAAGGGTTAATTTTGTCATTTTTAGGTACCGTACATCTTATATATCCTATATATATATATATGTATGTGTGTGTAATTGTTGTATATCATTCCTCTTTACAAAATGGAATAGGAAGGAGGAACCGGTGATAGCGTCCCCTTGAACAAATTCTTATAGTCTCTTTCATTGCTTTTTCCTTTGATTAGTGCCAAACTCCAATTTTGCCATGGAAGAAAAAAGACCGTTAAATCACCCAACTTATGAGCAAACTGGTGCTTTCTAACTTCCTCCAACTCGGGTGCCTTTGCATAATGCTATGATTGGGCAACGTCAAATTCTTTTATTCTTTTTTTTCCATGGCAACTAGAAGACGAGAGGCTGTTTGTCAGAACAATGGTCATGCCGTGTACGTTGTTGTCATTATCCTTGAAACGTCAATAACTATATAACTGAAAAAGATTATGGGAAACAACCAAATGGAGGACTTCTCTTGCTCATTTCTGAAAACGATAATTTTTTTTCCTTTTTTCTTTCTAACAATTTTCTCAAAACAAAATATTAAAACTTGCAAAAAATAAAAAAGAAGCAAAGCAAAACTGAACTCTTTTTAAAAAAAATAATCTAAACGTCACCAAGAGTGTCAATCCAGATTGTCACATAGATTAGGTACGGTATATACGTTTTTAGTCAAAATGTCATTTAAATAAAAACAAGTTAATGTCGAAGGAGAAAATGATCTTGTGGTCGATAAAATATACAAGTGTAGATTGAAATACAAGTTTAGACTGAATTGAAGTCCATTAAATTGATATCAAATTCGTGGTTTTCATAGACAAACTTAATTTCAACTTTGAAGGTGACAGCTTTAATATGAATTTTACTTTTTTTTGTTTTTTTGTTTTTGGGTTTACAGAGTTTCTTCCATGTTTTTTTAATTTCTTTTTCCTTACCCACTGCACCTGCAGGTCGGCAACCTTTTCATTACTTTTCCTTTTCCCTTTAATCTATTTTATTTTCATCCCATGCTTCTATTTTCAAGTTAAGTGTCAAGTGTCATAACACAAAATAGAGTACATGCCATCGATATGGTTCAAGATTCAATAATTGGGAATGATCTTTGTCCTTATTTGGTTGCTCATTTGATGTTAGTTACTTGTATTGAGCCCTCGATTAATCTGAATTCGCATCGCATAAGACTTATTAAAGGGGAAAGCGTTTTTTATCAGAATTTCTTTCATTCTCGAGACTCGAACCTGAAACATTTAATTAAGGATGGATGGATCCTATCCATCCCACCACAACCCTCGGCGGTAATGATCTTTGACTTTTCTTATCGAAATATGCAATTTAACAGTAATTAAGCTTTCACTCACAATTTTTCCTAAAAAAATGATTTTATGAAGTGAAACACTTTTAGAGATATTGTGGGCTAAGGATTGCGTATGATGACGAAACACATAATAAGCGCCATACCTTTGTGCTTGAGTGTTGGACTAAGAATAAAATATCGTTTTTGAACCTTTTTGGGCACTTTGGATATTCCTTTTTTCCTAATTTTGACAGTTTTTGTGGCCCTTTACGATTAGTATTTATACAAATGTTAAGTTTTCAAAGATAATCAATAGAAATTACGTACTTTTGTGAAGATTTAGGTTGTGGGTAAAACATATAAAATTAAATTAAGGCGTACGTAACACATAAATGTTGAGCACATTACAAAAGCTAGCGTGGGAAAATTGGAAACAAACTCAAGTCGATTTTCCCCCTGTTTAAAAAGTAGGGGAAGGAAATTTTGAAGAGAAAGAAAATTGGAGAGGAAAAATATATTGATCACTAATGTCCCATAGATTGTTTTTCATCGGCCGCGCGCTAGCGTTTAATCCTTTGCTCGCAAAGCGGCATACCGAAAAAAAGAAGTAACTATCTTGCTCAGTGGAGTTTGATAAGTTAACACAATTTACCCTTTTATATCGATTTCTTTTTTTCTTCTATGGATATCCCGAATGCTAAATGGTCAGGTTGAACTGAATTTGGGCCATATTTTCATATGTTTAATCTTACCACCCATATTTAGACATTATAATTAAATAAGTCATCGATCGCAGTAGTTCTCTCCAAATATATATCTCTTTTATATCGTCCGAAAACAAGCAAAGGGAAAAGAATCACTCTCATTTTCTATTTTTTATATCGTTTCAATTTCTTGGTCTTTTCCTACGTACTTCCCACAGAAATTAAAGCAATAGATTAACACAAAGGGTGTGACGTGTTCTTATAATTTGCTCTAAAGGAATAATTACAGATCTAATGAAGCATTGATTATTAAAGGGAAATCATAAATTGGACTTTAGAAAAGATACAACAGAGTTGTTTAATAGTAGATTGGATCGGCCCTATCACCTAACTTTGATCTATATTTTATTCTGTTCATACAACAAAAAACTGTCTCAATTAAGTGATACGAGTCTTAGAAGTATTAAAAAATGGACCCAAGAAAAAATTAAGTTAAATAAACTATAATTAGTCCAAGAACGTGTCACGATAAACTTCTCTCTTTGGTCACTAACCCAAAAAACAAAAAACAAAAAATCTCTTTTGTCTGCTTATAATATTATTTCATGATCTTAAGAAGGTCCTTATTATAAGCTTCGTTAATTCAAGATTAGCTTTACAAACACCACATCTTTCCAACTTCATGGCAGTTTAATTTAATTATGACACTAATCTTACTTTTAGCAAATAAATTTCATAGGTTGAGACTTGAGAGCCTGTAAATTAAAGTCAACCTGGGCATCCTTATCTTCTTATGTGTACCCATATATAAATAACTAAATCAAGGGGGAAGTTGCATTTTGGTAAATCTTAGTCCATTATTGAAATTAACGAAGTCTAAGTACTCATATTTCACAAATGAATTTAAAACCACTTTGAGTTTTAAGTTTATGACAATTAATCTTAGCTCAATGATCGATCGAGGTCAATTTTAAAAGAATGTCTCAAGTCAAGTCTTTTTTTGGAACCGAGACATTATTGTTGTTATTGTTATTTCAATTTTAAGTTAAATGTCAAGAGGAATTAGCAATTTTTTTGCTTGAAAAAACAAAAGCTATTACTCACTGTCAAACGTAGCTCAAGGCATACGTTTCCTTGCTTAACTTCCAATTAAACTTCACAGCTAGAAAATACAGGACTTTACTTCTTCTTTCTCATTGCAAGGTTCTTTTTCGATCTACTTATTTTCTATTATATTCATAACGTTTAAAGCTTAGGAGACCACTTTAAAGCTAGTACAGTCAAATAAATTTCTGTATAATGACATCATTCGTCCGGACATATTTTGACTGCTATAGCATAATGCTAATATAGAGAACATATATAACATAACATAATTAACATGAAAAATCAGTTCCAAAGAAAATTTATCAATTATAGTAAAATATTGTTATAAAGGATGATTGTTATAGAAAGATTTGAACGTAATTTATTTAGTTTAAATTGTTCATGAATATCGAGTAGTAGAAGCTAATTAATTAGTTAATGCGTAATCTTCAAAACTTAAGCATATATAGATATGGGCAACTAACATTGACACATGGGCTTACGCTGAACACGCAACAATGAAAATAAAATATTACACAATACTTGGCATATACTTATCAGGATATTCCTTCACGACGTGTTTTGTTTGCCTATAAATTGATACACAACTATCAAATTTTAACAATACCAAAAATATATTTTCTTTCCATTTCTTATCCTAAAAGAAAGAACAACAAAACTTTGAAGCAACTTCAAAAGTTTATCGGAGGAGGAAGCTAGAAAATGATGAAACCTCAAAAATCATTATTGATCAAGATTTTCGTTGTACAATGTTTGTTAGTTCTTTGTGTTGCACAGGACTTTGATTTCTTCTACTTTGTTCAACAGGTAAGTCTCTAACTATGTTTTGTAGTCGGTAGAGCCGGGATTTAAAGTTTATGAGTTCTGAATTTACAACCGAACTCATAGCTCGTTAGTTATTGGGTTCACAATTAAGTATTTATACATATTTCTAATACAAATACAATATCTAAGCAAAAATCTATTGAATTTGTCCAAACCCGTAGGTAACACTCTCCCTCTGCCCCTCCCTGGTAGTCGGACTTTAACTTCTATACACTGAAACTATGTACGGAAAACAATAATATTGTGTAAATAGGGTAAAAACAAACTTTTTGATTATATAAACTGTTGAATCCCCTTGACCTAAAAAAAAACAAGATCAATTCTAATGAAATATTGGCAAAGATGTTAAAAATTGTTTTACATCCAGTTTCCAATCTCAAGTATAATATTCTGCCGCAGCAGCTGACAGTGTAAATAAATCTTTATACTATCAGGTCATCTAAAAAATTTAGTTTATGATGCAGTGGCCGGCATCTTATTGTGACACAAGGCGTAGTTGCTGCTATCCAACAACGGGAAAACCAGATGAAGATTTTAGCATCCATGGTCTATGGCCAAACTATGAAAATGGCAAATGGCCTCAAAACTGCGATCGTGAAAGCTCTTTGGATGAATCAGAGGTACTCACATTTTTTCAACTTTATCTTTAAAGTAGTCACGTACAAGCACAAATTGCTTTAAACTATTAGGTTTACGTCAATATCATTATCGTCAACTTGCTCAAATAGAGTCTTTTATTGTATCTCCATATATAGAAAAAATTGCTCTTAACGATAATGTATATGAACGTAGACACTTGAGTCAATAAAAGACACACCTACTAATTAAGTTCTTTTTAGGTAATTATATTTGACTTGTTCTAATGATACTTTTTCTCTACCCCATTTTATTAAACAAACACTATTACTAATTGAGAAATCAATTCAAAATTTTGACTGCAAAATTTCCTCTTATTATATTAAATATTTTGATTAATTAACTATATATGCTGACTTACAATAGTACTTTTTCACGTAGTTTTCAATTATGTCCATTTTATTTTAATAATTTTAAAGAATTTTGTGCATTGAAACTTAGGTACTTTCACCTCTAGTGTACGGAGAATACACACATATAAAAATGGAACGGAGGGAGTACGAAGATGACATTTTATAATAGATCATAATCCCTCATCGTGAAAGGATAATAAGTGTGATATTACACTGGATTTATTATTATTGTGTTGTGTTGAATTCAACGTTATGTATAAAAGTTCTTTTACATTTATCTTTTATATATATAGTAACATGCAAGCAGGTTGTGATGTGGGGTAGTGTTTTTCTTGTGCTAAAGTCGTGAAAAATGACAGCTTCTACTCGAAAGACCAATAATTAATTAGCTGATTTTAAGATGAATGGGAATTTACTTTCTTTTGACAAAAAGTATAATTTGTTACTTTTTGCTTTCCACGTTTCCTTGCTTAGCATTCTTGTTTCAGGTATCTGTACGTGGCTAGCATGGTTTTGCTTCTAAGGAATTTTTTTATTTCGTTGTATTAAAATTGCTACTCTGAGATTATGTAATAATAAGAAATATTTAAGTTATATAAGCTGACAAAATCATTTTTTTCCTTTATCAGTAAAGTTTAATATGTGATAACATGTTAGTTACCAATTCACCAATTAGTCACCAATTACTCCTAATACTTATCACTAAAATTTACATGTAGTTATCTTATAAATAATCTGCCAGTAAATTACACTATCAATACATAGAAATGAATTCTTAAAAATGTTAACCTAGTAAAAATGAAGTGATGCGGTAAGTCAATTAATTAAAAGTTAGTATATTCTTGCTCAGAGGTTGGTTGCTTAGCAGTTAGCACCATGTCTACTTGCTTAGTAGGTCTTTGCTTCTGCGAATGTTCTTTATTACCGGAGACCGAAACTAGTATTTGAATTTTATGAATTTTAAATTTTAGGATAGAGATATCAGATGTTATTAACTGGATTTTAAATTCAATTGTTGCACATATTTAATTAATGAACTTCTTAATATAAATATAGGATCTTGATAAATATTGGATCTTGATAAATATTGGTTCTTGAGCCGAGAGTCTTTCGAAAACAATCTCTCTACCTTCATAAGATAGGGGTAAGGTCTGCGTACTCACTACCTTCCCCAGACCCCACTTGTGGGATTTCACTGATTTTGTTGTTGTTGTTGTTGTTGATCTTGACAAATGTTACTGAGTTTAGCTGAACCCGGGCGTATAATACCTTCCAGCTCCGCCCATGATCCTTGGTCATTTTGTCTTTTTGTGTTGTATGAATGTTTCTTATCCAATATTTTTGCTTTAAAATAATGTTTGCCAAGTAAATTCTTTTCAAAAAATTGTATTTTGCAGATCTCAGATCTTATAAGTACAATGGAAAAGAATTGGCCATCGTTGGCTTGCCCAAGTAGTGATGGTGTAAGATTCTGGAGCCATGAATGGCTAAAACATGGGACCTGTTCAGCTCTTGGCGAACGTGCTTACTTTCAAGCTGCTCTTGACTTCAGGAAGAAATCCAACCTTCTTGAAAACCTTAAGAATGCAGGTGTGTGTATTTTCCAACTATAAATTCCTCATTGACAAGAGTTGAATTTATAAACTGACAGTGAAAAAGATTTTTACAGGTTACATATATAGTACAACGAATTAGGAAAAAATCAGAAATAACTTTATTTACAACTGCTAATTAAAAATTAGTCACTTTTTCAAAAATAATCGAAATTTAGCTACTTTTTCATATAAAAATAAAATCTAAACAAAAACATTAAAAATCCAAAAAAAAACTCGAATTTTTTACATATGAGATTCCTACAGAATGTGCTAGAAGTCATAATATGTTGGAGTTCCATAATTCAGCTTATTATACTGGAATTTTTCGTGTTTCAGCTAAGGTATTTTGTTCATATTTTATCTCCGCATAAAACAGTAGCTATTTTCAATGACTTTGCAAATGTTGGCTATATTTCAATTACTAATTTGAAAATTGACTAGTCCATGCTATTTTGACAACGAATTATTATATACTGATATTGTATTATTGGGTTAATTACTAGCCCAACAATGCTCTTAATATAGTGAGATATTATTTGTTTTGGACCAAGTTCGTACGATTTTCTCCAAAAGACCTCACAGCATAAAGAGTATCAAACATCTTATAAGTAAACTAAACTTTGTTTTCAATACTATGGTAAAAATACATTTTTTCCGAGTTTAAATAAACATTAACATATAAAAAATTACATTTTCAAATTACTTAAAAGATAATTAAAATTAACCATGTATAATAAATGCAATTAGTACTTTATATAGTAAGTTATGATCCGGAAAATAGTGCAGGTCACGTATTACAACAAGTTACAATGCATTGATTGTGTAAAAAAAATATAAGTTTGCTATTTTTAGTATAAGAGATTAGGTGAGCAGCTATATATTTGGGTTAATTCTTCATTTTTTCTCTGCTAACTTTATTTTGTGTTCATTAGGGATTAATCCAAGGAATGGAGAACATTACACTTTAGAAAGCATTAAAAAGGCAATAGAAGAAGGAGTAGGACACAGCCCTTATATAGAATGCAATGTGGATACACAAGGAAACCACCAGATTTACCAAGTTTATCTGTGTGTGGACAAAACTGCAACAGATTTTATTGATTGCCCAGTTTTCCCTCGGGGCCGAGGATGTGGTTCCAAGATTGAATTCCCTCCTTTCTCCTCTGACCATGATGAATTTTAATTCTTTTTTTTTTCTTGGTTAACTTCAATTGTTTGATCGTATACTTGATCTTCTGTTGTATTTTTAATTAAAAACCTTCCACATTTGTAATAACATGTTAACGAAATGTCAAGTTTTATTTTCTTATATTCAATTTCAGTGAACATGGTTCCAATCTTTTAACTTGATTCTGTTATTTTGTCATATGTATATCGTCCTTTTTCTTTCTCTATATAAGTCTTTCTTGAATTTTCTTCCTTCATCTGTATATATGGCTCGTCAATTAGTTAAGAACACCGCTTTAAAAGCTATTTAGTGTTTAGTTACAAAAATGGCAGCTACAATAATAATAAAAGATACCGACAATTCAAAAATATCAACTACTAAAGACGCTTTATTTGCAATTTGATCAGGAGGTTTATTTGTAAAATTATCGAATTGGGATAACTCATTTGTTAAAAATAAAAAAAAAAATACTCCACTTGTTTGTTTAATTTATATGATATTCTTTCTTTTTTTTTCATTTTAATCGTGTCAAAATATTAGTGTTTGCAATAAATTTTATGCAGAAAAATAAAAATGCAATCACAAACAACTATAAAGAAAAAAAGGATTTTATTGATAAACATTGTAGGTTACAACTTTGTTTATCCCTTGATTCTTCCATCCGATTTGTTATCCGTAATTCAAGGGCCCGGTATTTCTCGAACGTAGGATAATATGCATCTCCTTGATGTATTTGATGATCAAGACGCATATAGCAACACTCCATTTGGATCTTGAATGTTGCTAGAACTTTGAGCAAGACATATTTGACATGTCTTTGATCTCTAATGAATAATCCATGAATTTTTATGGAATTTCGAGATTGTATATTTGGTCTCTTTGTGCATTATGAGATTGCTGAGATCATTTTTGAAGGACATATGCATCCTTATTTATATGCATGAATTAGGGTTTGAGTGGAGTAGCCACCAAGTAACCCTAATAGTCTCCTAATATTTCAAGAGTCGTCTTAAATTTAAGATTTATCTTGATCTGTTAAAATTTCAGTATCTACAAATGCCCCCTACTTCAAGGTTTGTCGAGGTGTAGGCTTGCTGAAACTTGAAGACGAGACTTGAAGTACCCGACCATCATAACAGATAATCTTGAAACTTGAAGTTTTCGATTTGCAGGAGGAAGAGATGAAGGGCAGAACTGGTCTCACCGAGCGTGCCAATTTGTTTGCAATAAATTTTATGCAGAAAAATAAAACTGCAATTACAAACAACTATAAAGAAAAAAAGGATTTTATTGATAAACATTGCAAGTTACAACTCTATTTATCCCTTGATTCTTCCCTCCGATTTGTTATCCATAATTTGAGGGCCTTAGCGACGTATTTCTCGAACGTAGGATGATATGCATATTCTTGATGTATTTGATGATCAAGAAGCATATAACAACACTCCATTTGGATCTTAAATGTTGCTAGAACTTTGAGCAAGACATATTTGATATGTCTTTGATCTCTAATGAATATTTCATGAATTTTTATGAAATTTTGAGATTGTATATTTGATCTCTTTGTGCATTATGGGATTGCTAAGATAATCCTTGAAGGACATATGTAACCTTATTTATAGGCATGAATTATGGTTAGGGTGAAATAGTCACCACGTAACCTTAATAGACTCTTAATATTTCAAGAGTCATCTTGAATTTAGGATTTATCTTGATCTGTTAAAATTTCAGTGTCTACAATTTGACACCATTTTGTTTTACAATTCATAACCTTGATTAAACTATTCACTCTTCACTTTTATGTGATGTTTGCTCCTTTACAATCACTACTTTAATATTTTCTTTCATCACCACTAATATATTTTATATGTTAAATTAACATCTTTAACTTCATGCTCAATCAAAGACCATCACATTTTTTTAGGAAAAATGATACTGTATAGCCGCTGTAAAAATAATAGCTGAAAAAAACAAAGATCATCACATACAAAAACTTTATATATTTGTTTTGTATATATATGCATTCTGTATGTTATATACAAAAATTATACAAATTTTATATACTTTTTCGATTGACAGATGTAAATAGTTTCCGACACAGGCTAAAAGTGATAATACCCCTATTTTGTAAGGCCTCGGGTTATTGGATAAGTCATTTGGACTTTGGGTCTAATAATCGAACTCCTTATTTGGCGGCCTTAATATCGTTTGGGCTTTACCTTTGAGAAAGAACGAGTTTCCCATTCAAATCCAATCCATTCCCTATTTGGAGCCTTACTATCTTCCCTTTGGAGGAACTTATTTATAAATTAATTAAATAAGTTACAACTATTTTGAACTTAATTAAATAAGTTCATTATATCCTCACACTTCACGCAGTCAAAGATGAGCACGGTTACTTCTTAAAACGAAATAAGGCACCCAATTTAGGTGGTTTGAGTACACAATTTAAGTAGAATTTAAGAAAAGAATATTTGCCAACAGTCATTCTTTTAAAAGGAGAATAAAGGGAAAAAAACAAGAAACAATGATTACATAGGTTTATTGTCGGGCCAATTAGTTTTCTGAGCCATTACAATTTCTTTTAGTTATATGTCAAATTTTTCAAAAGATCTTTATTTTTATACGTAAGAAATCTTTGCAGAGTTATTTTTTACATAAGTCGCAAAGACATATGTCACTCTATTTTCTCTTGATTTTGTTTTCATAAGATTGGGATGTCTTTTTTTTTTTTTGGTAATAATAAGATTGGGATGTCGTTCATAAGGTCCAACTCCTTATCAGTTATTTGGTCTCAAAAGAGATTAATCCAACTCCTTAGTTTTTCAAGAGAATGACAAATTGTCATGAGACTCCACTGGGAAGATTAAAAAGAAGAGAAAAAGAAGAACAAAGAGAAAATGAATTTCGCGATTCTTCTTAATTTAGAAAAAAAATTAAAGTGTGCTTTGAAACAGTTAATTTAACCATTATCAAAGTAAAATCAGGAGATAATTACTTTTATTTTTAAAAAGAGAAAAGATACTGATAAACTACATTAATAATACAAAATGGTACAGTAAAAAGTTTACTTTTAGAGATTGTTGGACTGGCTCAAGAGAAGCCCTCATAATTATTTCAGTTGGCCCAAATTTTGCCCGACATTTCGGACCGTTTGTCCATAAATATATTTTTTTTTATTTCTTTTTTCAAAAGCATGTTTGTACATAAAATTTTACAACTTTTTGGAAATTTTTCGAAAATAAATTTTTCAAAAATCACTATTTCAGAATTTTCAGAATTATTTTTTCCCCACTCATAAAAACTGCAACGTTTTCTCAAGTGAAATGCATATCCAAATTTAATGTCAAATTCCAAATATCATTTTTCAACTTAACTCCAAATACTACTTCTTCTTTTTTTTCAAAAATTACATTTTTTATGTCCAAACACCTAATTCATTGTAGTTTTCTTTGCAGATATTTATGGGAGTTTTTTTATATATACTATAATAGAAATTTATTTACCGTTTTATAGTTTTCAATAAACATCTAAATTTTTCTTACAAATTGTATATTCCCCTTAAAAGGCTCACACCTCATTATTAGTGCATTCAATTAAGTCATTTCTTTTTTTCCCTCTCCTCTCTTCTCTCTCCTTCTCTTTTTTTCTTTCCCTAATTTCTTCAATTTGTTTGCTTAACACACTCATCCACAAATTGATCCATTCGAAGACCAAAAGTACACATGATTCTCGAGCATACATACATATAATTTCGGGTTTTAAAATTTTGTGATTTGTTTGGATTAGATGTTCTTGCAAGTGATTGGGAATATACTTTTGAAGTTTATATCTCAATTTTGATGGAGAATGGTTAAGTATAGAGTTGGTTTAAGGTGAAAATTCAAACTCGGAGAAGAAGTTGCAGAAATTGCATGATAATTATATAATAATTGTATCATAATTGTATCTGATACATCAATACCTAAAACATAATTATATTATAAATGTATCATACTTGTATCACCATTGTATCTAACTTGTATTTGATACATTAATATCTAAAACAATACCTGATACAATAGTAACACAATTCTCATACATTTGTGATACAAAGTGCGACACATTTTATGAAAATTTGAGATACAAGTGTGATCTTCATCTTCTTCAAATTTCAATCGCAACTCTAAACTTAAAATCTGATATAATATTATATTATAATTATATTAGTATTGTATCAAATATTATTTTAGGTATTGATATATCGGATACAAGTAACATACAACTGTGACACAATTCAAAAATAATTGTGATACATTTATCATACAATTCCTACAACTTTATTTTCTTCGAGTTTCAATATGAAATTTACGTAACCAACTCTAAACTTAATCAATTTTCGGTGATGATGGAGTTGCATCAGGGGTCGGCACTCAACCCTTTTTTGTTTGCTCTGGTGATGGATGTATTAACGTGCCACATCCAAGGGGAGGTGCCGTGGTGCATGCTATTTGTAGATGATATTGTATTGATTGACGAGACGCGAGACGATGTGAACGAGAAATTAAAGGTATGGAGGTAGACCCTGGAATCTACAGGTTTCAAGTTGAGCAGGACCAAGACAGAATACTTGGAGTGTAAGTTCAGTGGCGAGACTCAAGGAGGGGAATGGGAGGTGACGCTAGACTCGCAGGTCATCTCTAGGATATGGGGTTTTAAGTACCTTGGGTCAATTATTCAGGGTGATGGGGAGATTGATGAAGATATCACACGTTGTATTGGGGCGGGATGGATGAAATGGAGACTCGCTTTCGGTATTTTGTGTGACAAGAAGGTGCCACCGAAACTAAAGGATAAGTTCTACAAAGTGGTAGTCAGACCAACGATGTTGTCCAGTCAAGATCGCTCATGTCCAGAAGATGAAGGTGGAAGAGATGAGGATATTGAGATGGATGTGCGGGCACTCCAGGTTAGATAAGATCAGAAATGAGGTTATTCGCGATAATGTGGGTGTGGCCCCGATTGAGGACAAGATGCGGGAAGCACGACTTAGGTGGTTTGGTTATGTGAGGAGGAGGAACACAGATGCCCCAGTAAGGAGGTATGAAAGGTTGACAATGGAGGGCCTATGGAGAGGTAGAGATAGGTAGAAGAAGAGGTGGGGAAAGGTGATTAGGCAAGACATGGTGCATCTTCAACTGACCGAGGACATGACCCTTGATAGGAAGGTATGGAGGTCGAGAATTAGGGTAGTAGAGTAGGTAGTTTAGAGTGTTCATAACAGTAGTATTAGCACGCAGTCTCGCTTTCTGTTAGTAATAGGTTTTTATGACTAACCATTGTTTTCTTTCATTGTTGATCACCTTACTATCTCGTTGTTTTTTATTTTATTTTTATATGGCTTCTTGGTACTATCCTTTCTTATCTATATTTTTATTAATATGGTGTTTATGCTTTCCTAAGCCGAGGGTCTATTGGAAATAACCTCTCTATCCTCACAAGGTAGGGGTAAAGTCTGCGTTCACACTACCCTTCCCAGACTCCACGGTGTGGGATACTACTAGTATGTTGTTGTTGTTGTTGTTGTTGTTGTTGTTGTTGTTGTTGTTGTTGTTGTTGTTGTTGTTTTATATTCTCCATCATTTGCAAGAATACCCAATCCAAACAAATCACAAATTTATAAATTTTGAATATTGAATTCAAAGTTTTCAAAGTTTTTTTAATAAATTTTGTTGTTGTTGTTGTTGTTGTTGTTGTTGTTGTAATTGTTGTTGTTGTTGTTGTTGTTGTTGTTGTTGTTGTTGTTGTTGTTGTATATTCTCCATTATTTGCAAGAATACCCAATCTAAACAAATCACAAATTTATAAACTTTGAATATTGAATTCAAAGTTTTTGAAGTTTTTTAATGAATGTCGATGGAGAATCCTTTGCTACTGTAATTTTAAAGACAAAATTTTTGCCATTTTCGTTTATATTGTGAGAGAAGTACCAATTTTGGGTGATAAGTATGAGGGAGAGAGAATGAGATGTGAAATCTTTTAAGTATGAGGGGTTGGTGAAGGAGAGAGAATAGGATGCTAAATTTAAGGACTCTTCTATTTTCTTTTTTATATGCTTTGTATATAAATGGTAAATATAGATATTGAATATAATTAAGTATGAAGCTAAATAAAAGTGACATATAAGTTTATATTATAGTATAGCTAAGTAAAGTTTTCAATATTTATTGGTTTTCTTGTGTGTTCGTTTCTCCTCATAGCACTTGATTTTCCTTCCAAATTGTTTTTCTTATTTATCAACGGTGATGGGAGAGAGAGAGAGTGTGTAGGAATTATATTCAAGCTTCTGGAAAATTTAAAAGAGTGGAAAAGGAAAAAAAAAAAGAAAAGAAAATCCAGCAAGAGAGATATCCAGAAGGAAATCTGAACCAAGGATTAACCAATTCTTTACGAAATGCAATGGAATTGACGCTTGACATTAATTTGGGGTTGAACTTTTGAAATTTCAAATTTTGACCTAGATTTTCTTGTATTTTTTTTTCTGAATAGTTGTTCTCAGTCACACACAAAAAGAGTGGATTGGACTCTAATAATTATATTAATTCTTTTCAATGAATCCAAATATTGACTTTTGAGTTTTTCTAAAAAAATAAAAAAAATTTAAAACTTCACGTGAAACACTATAGTTAATATATTTTTGTTTGACAGTAAAGCTAACCGCATTTTGGAAATAATTCACATGTTGTTTATCAATATCCAGCAGGAGTATAAATATATGGTGTTGGTGGGTGTATGTTTGTTGTTGGGGTAAACTTTGTCGGCTAACTGGATAGTTGGAAGAAAAGGAAAGATTTTTTTTTTTTTGTGGTTTTTGAAAAAGATTCTTTTGAAAATATAGAAGTGAAAAGGCATATAGTCTATTGGAATTTTTGGAAGACTAGATTGTTACTATTTGATGATATATAAATGTCACGATCCAAAATCTTAATCTGCCGTGATGGCGCCAATCGTGGTACTAGGCAAGCCGACATTTAAAAATATTTTCAACACTTTTAACAGAAAATGAATTAAAGCAGTTTAAACAATTAAAAGTTTTCATAAACGGGATAGAAACCCAAAATATAACGCAAAAGTTCCCAACCACCGAGGTGTCACAGAGTGCATGAGTATCTATACATCACAAGTCTGGAAAATACTATCTATGATAATGTGAAGCTAAATACAATAAGTAGAAAGATAGGGAAGGAGAAACAAGGTCTGCGAAACGCCAAGCAACTACCTCGATAGTCTCCGAGAATCCGAACTCCACAACTCAACAGCCGCCGTGACCGGAAGCACATGGGTCTGCACACAAGGTGTAGGGTGTAGCGTGAGTACAATCAACTTAGTAAGTAACAAGACTAAATAAAGAACTGAAAGTAGTGATGAACTTCACAGTTATAGTTCAATTACAGTGATTTCAACATAGAAAAGTAGGCATGCTCTCAAGTTCGATAAATTAGGTCAAACAATTATTCCATGACAAGTTTAAGTGAAAAATAGTATATTATCTTTCAGAAATTTCAAGACAGCGATACATGGAAGCTAAGTGCAACAATAATGAAATTAAATGCATCATCTCAAGGCCACAGTCACTCAGCCCTCCCATTCACTTGGCACTCGTACTCAGTAGGTACCTACGCTCACTGGGGGTGTGTGCAGACTCCGGAGGGGCTCCTTCAGCCCAAATGCTATAATCCGCACGGACAACTCACATATTGCACGGACAACTCGCGTGCTATGGTATCAATCTCTCACAACCAAGCCCTCGACCTCACTCAATCATCAACCTCTCCATTCTCTCGGGCTCTCAATAATCATGAATGTCAGCCCCAACAGAAATGATATAATGTGTCAACAAGGAACAACAGAGACTGAGATATTAACAAGTAAAACTGTGACTGGGTATAAAACAGTAATTTAGCAGATAATTCAACCTGTACACGACTTATGCGGGTCCCTACAAGCCAACACATAGTCTAAGCTTGATTTGTGGTTCAATTTCTCTACTACATGGAGAATGTACAAATAATAACAGATTATTCAACTACACGATTCCATAAAATTTGACCAAGTCACAATTCCTACGGTGCACGCCCACACACCCGCCACCTAGCATGTGCGTCACCTCAAAACCAAATACATGACACATAGTACGGGGTTTCGTACCCTCGAAACCAAATTTAGAACTGTTACTTACCTCAATCCGAGTAAATTTCTACCCCAACACACCCTTGCCTCGCGAAACGGCCTCTGAATGCCTCGAATCTAGCCATAAATAATGCGATATAATAAATACGGGCTAAAGGAATCAACTCCATAATAAAATGCTAAGCTACTACTCAAAATTAAAAATCGGCTCAAAAGCTCGCCCCCGGGCCCATGTCTTGAAATTCGATAAAAGTCACAAAATCCGAAAGCCCACTGAACCACGAGTCTAACCATATTAAATTTATCAAAATCCGACACCGACTCGTCACCCAATTTTCCAAATCAAACTCTCCAAATTCCTAACCTCAAACTCCCAAGTTATACCTTAAATACAGACCAACTAGGTAGAAAAATCAATAGGGAAGCAAGATTATTGATGAAAAACGAGCACAAGAGACTCAAGAAACCCCTCGAAAATTCTCTCAAGAATCGCCTAAACCGTGCTTGAATTGTTTGAAATGAAGCCAAAATCATGAACCCTTGATTTAATAATCTGCCCAGGCTTTCCGCCTCTGCGGACACTTAACCGCTTCTGCGGCGTCGCCGAAGTGACATCACCTATGCATCTGCGGTCCATACCGCTCCTGCGGTCCCTCACTCCGCGTATGCGGACTCGCTTCTTCTAGCATCCAAGCCACTTCTGCGGACCCAGCTCTTCTGCCCACTTCCGCTTTTGTGGTCCTCATGCTGCATCTGCGGTCACGCAGATGCGGAACTCCCTATCGCATTCCACTTCTACTCTCTTCCCGTCGCATTTGCAGCCACGTAGGTGCAGAAAACTCTTCGCACCTGTGACCACCTGCACACTCCCCTCAAACCGCATATGCGCATCCCAACCCGCACCAGGGATCAAAGCTCTACAGGTGCAGTTACACAAGCAGAGGCCCATCTTCAAGAATCACTCAACTTCAACTTTTGGTCCGTTAACCATTCGGAATCAACCCGAGGCCCCCGAGACCTCAACCAAATATACCAAAAAGTCCTAAAACCTCATACGAACTTAGTCAAGCCCTCGAATCACGTCAAACAATATCAAAAACATGAATCACATCTCAATTCAAGCCTATTGAAACTAAAGAAATTCAACTTCTACAAATGACGTCGAAACCTATCAAAACACGTTCGATTTACCCCAAATTTTGCATACAAGTCACATATGATATTTTGGACCTACTCCAACTTCCGGAATCAGAATCTGACCCTGATATCAAAAAGTCCATTCCCGGTCAAACTTCCTAAAAATTCAACTTTCGCCATTTCAAACCTAATTCCACTACGGACCTCCAAATCACAACGGATACACTCCGAAGTCCAAAATCACCCAACGGAGATAACAGAACCATCAAAACTCTATTCCGAAGTTATTTACTCATAGGTCGATATCCGGTCAATCGTTTCAGCTTAAGCTTTCAACCTTGAGGCTAAGTGTCTTATTTCATTCTGAAATCTCACCGGACCCGAACCGACTACCCCGGCAAGTTACATAACAACTATAAAGTATAAAATGAGTAGTAAATAGGGGAAACAAGGCTACAACTTTCAAAACGACTGGCCGGGTCGTTACAATAAATCTTCACTAATTCTTCTTCTCTGATGAATATTTTTTGAGATTTGGCTAAACAATGTCAATTTTTATAGGCTTGAGTAGCCAACCCTAATCTTTTACAAAAATAATCTGTCAATTCTTATTATGTATTGTTGTAGGTGTCAATTTTTATAGGCCTCCTAAGAGTATTTGTTGCTGTAGATGGCCAAATTTTTACAAGGTGTCATCTTCGTGCATGAGTTGTACTGGTTTTATATTCTAGCATCTTCAAATATATCCATAATTTACTATTTTCTTTAGGCTTGAAAAGAAAATATAAGTTCGGTTGTGAGTACCATCCATTGAGAAATGAATTCGTATTTATGGATGGTAATTAAGAGATTATCTCACATTAGATCTTAACATTTATGTTTAACTATCATGTTAGATTAATTTTAGATCTCTATACATATAAAATTAATATCTTGTAAAATATATTATACAAAAGAGAAAGTATTTGAAATTAAACCTATCTAATACTAAAACCTTGGTCGTGTCCAATTAACTTTCATTTTAATTTTTCCGAGGAAATGACTGTGAATCACTACTAAAAAACTGGCATTTTGCATCCAAAAATTTCCGACCGAAATTGGTTGGAAAAAAAACCAACCGAAATTGGTCGGAAATGAAGTATTTGGTCGCAAAAGTCAACAAAAATCTGGCTGACAACAAAAAAAATAAATTCTGGCCGATATCGGTCGGAAATTGATCAAATATTTGGTCATACTTCTATATAATGTACCAAAATAATTATTTATTAAAATATTTCCAAATTTCCGACCGGATTCGGTCGGAAATTGGTCAAATATTTGGTCATACTTATATATAATATACAAAAATAATTATATATTAAATATTTTCAGAATTTCCAACCGATTTCGGTCGAAAAGTTTGAATTTTTTATTTTCCGCCCAAGATAAAAATTATATATATTTAATTAACCAACCGAAATAATTATAATACAAATTAAAATATAAATTTAATAATATTTGTGTGTGTAAATAATAAAGAGCTTTTAAATAAATAATATTTAATACTTATTTGATATATATATATACATCTTAATATAGTATTATATTCGATATAATATAGCTTATATATATAAGCTATATTCGATATAATATAGCGAAGGGATAATGCTGATTGGTTGGTTGTAATCGAAACAAAGCCTGTTGTTAGGTGAAAGTTGAGAATGTGCTAGATGTTGCTTACCAAACCGATACCTCAAGTGTTAACCAAATGGTGGGTGATCAGTTAGAAAATTATTTGGAGCATCCTCAACGCATATTAGAAGACGTTGATATGGAGGAAATAACAATCATAGAAAATGAGGATGAAGAATCACCTAATGAAAATGAAATAAGTGAAGAGGAAGGATTTTCATACGAGGAAGGATACGCCGACGAAGACGACTAGCATGTTAGTTTTTTCAAGCGCTCTCATCTTATATAGATTTATATTCTCAATTCTAATATTTTTTTTAATTTATGCAGATGGCCGGTAGGGGTCGAGGTAGGTCTAGGAAGGATAAAAGGCCTATTGATCATGATGATGGTGCTACACCCTCGCATTCTTCCACTCCACACTTGTATCCCTCTGCTGCTGATGGTCGGCAGCAATCTTCTAGGCACAGATCTATTCCACCACATTCATATACCCATCATACTACCTACCATTCGCCCGCCCAGCAGTATTATCACCATTCTCCGCTACTGGGCTATACCCCGCTTCCTCCACAGGATCCTATAAGTACTTATATGGGTGCATCGAGTCACCAGTCACAGAGCCATGTGGTACGCCTGTCATCTGCTCTATTTGCTTCATCTCTAGCTGGATCGCATCCATCTAGATTTCAGTCGGCCGGATCGCAGCAGGGGTCTAGATCGATGCAGGGGTGTGGATCGCAACCATCTTCATCAGGGACCTCGTCTCCCTCTCCACAGAGTTCGTCTCCTAGCATTTCTAGACTTCGTCTTCGGGATAGTAGCACTGAGCCAGATGCCCCCCCTTCTGCGCACGCTTTAGATTCATCGGAGGATGAAGATCCTGATGAAGTGCGTTATGATCGTTATCATAGGATGATCATCAGGCCTGAGGGCAATGGGTAAGATTTATTTATTACTTCTTTATTTTTGCTGAATTATAATAGCTACTCTTGTTTATTTAATGTAATTTCTATGTTGCAGGTTCATTCCTAATCATCAGGTTACAAAGATAATCACTGATATTCTTAGCGGGTTGTATAATGCACCCTATCCGACTTGGAGTGACCCTCCAGAGGATCTCGTGCAACAAATGTTCAACCAATTTAAGGTTTTAATACAATCCTTATCTATTTAAGTATTATATTAATAATATTTTTATCTAATGTTACATACTTTATTTGCAGGCTAAGTGTGCCTGGGAGGACCGGTATAACCATGAAATTTGTGCAAATTGGGAGTACAAATACCGTAAGAGACTCTCTGATTCCTTCTGCTCCGCTCGAAAGGTTAACAAGAAGCCTCCATGGGTTCTGCCCGATTTATGGGAGGATCTGCAGAGGTATTGGGCCACCGAGAAATTCGAGAAGCAGAGTGAACTGGGAAAGAAGGCCCGAGCATCTGAGAAGGGTGGCTCCTTGTACTATATGGGTTCAAGGAGCATGGGGGATACGAGGAGACAATTGGAAATTCCTTAAAATATTTCGATCTATGTTTATCAAACTATATTTATATATGTTAATTTCGTTAACACATTTTATTATATTTGTAGGAAAAAACATATGGGAGGAAGATGAGTCATGATTAGTTCTTCATGGAGACTCACATCCGGAAGAAGAAGGCACCGACATATCCAACTAGATGGGTCGAGGACCGGGAGGAGACTACACATGTAAGTTTCATAACTACTATAAATGTTTATAATATTATATAGTTAGTAATTTTCTATCTTCTAAATAAAGGGTCGCTACAAGATTAATGTGGAGGAGTACACTTAGAGCTTGCCACCGAATGAGCAAGGCAAGTGACCGCCCATTTCAGACGAAGAAGCGCAGAGGATATGGTTGGATGTTGTCAGTGGTTCTAAAAAGGGGATAGCATACGACCTTCCAGATAAATCATTTCGGCGTTACAGGGCTGGATTGCAAGGTATAGAGACTTCGGCCCAAGGCGAGGCGATTGATAGGTTGACTATATCGTTTATGGAACAGAAGATTGCAAAGCTGACAGCAGTGCTTGAAGAGACAAAGGCTAGAGAAAAAAAGAGAGATTAACAATTTGGTACCCTTCAAGTTCAGCTAGAAAGGAGGGACGAAAAATTTAATCTCCTTCAAGGTCAGCTGGCCAATCTTCTTGCTAGTGGTACTTTCCCCATTCCTCGGTCTCGTGAGCCTTCTCCATGTGCCGATGATCAAGGTTCTAGGAGTGAAGATGGAGATGATGCTAGATTAAAAACTCATTGAATGGTGTGTATTGCTAAACAAAGTATTGAACTTGCCAATATTTAGTTAAGACTAGTTTTGAATGATGATTGTATTATTATTTTATTATTGAACATTTTAGTAGTTATTGTTGTGGTTGTTATTAGTTGTTGTGGTTGTTATTAGTTGTTGTTGTTGTTAGATAATGGTTGTTAGTGTTAGTTAATAGTTTTTATTAGTTAATTATTGTTATTGTTAGTATATTCATTGTTGTTGATTAATTATGGTTGAATGACACCAATGTAATACTGCCATTATAGGATGGATATTGGTTATAATTGACAGGTGGTGTAGCTTAAAAATAGGCATTTTCTGCCCAGTTTTTACCCAGACTTCCGACCGAATTCGGTCGGAAATTAATATTTTTCCCCAGAAATTGATAATTTCTGACCGAATTCGGTCGGAAATTTCAAATACATTATCTAGTTTTTTGAAATTTTCGACCGAATTCGATCGGAAATTAAGAATTTATATTTATCTTTTTAAATAAATTAAGAATTTATTACAATTTACAACTAATTATTTAATTAAATAATTTTTTTAAAAAACATTTCCAACCGAATTCGGTTGGAATTTGAAAATTAAAAAAAATACTTTCCGACCAATTTCGGTTGGAAATTTAAAAATTAAAAAAAAAATTAATAGTTTCTGACCGATTTCGGTCGGAAATTAAAGTTTGACAGTCAGTCAATGCTTTGAAATTTCCGACCGATTTCGGTCAGTACACGTTAGCGACCATCATTTTTTCGACCAATTAAAATCAGTCGGAATTCGGTCAAACATTATCAATTTATGACCTATTTCGGTCGGAAATAGCGGATGGAATTGCACTGTTTTTAGTAGTAAATATGTATTATATTCCTACAAAAGCTAGCAATGATTAAAAGCCTCTAGATAAATAGGTTAATTTTCTTGCATTTCTTATTGGTTAACGGGTAATTTCTGTTAGATCCATTATTGATTTTCCCAATTTTAAAAACTTTAGAACATGTTTATAAAGTCATCTAGGAATTAGATTTTGGTGTAATTGGGTATAGTTACATATTTTGGCATGTTTGTCTGGCCAAGTAATTACTTGGTCAGTATAGAAAGAATAAATGTGGGGTCTAGTAGTTAAGTTAATACAGTATAATTAGTAGTGTTAGTTTAGTTAGTTAGTTAGACGTGTACAGTACTCTTCAAATATACAGTTGGCATTTTCAATACAAAAAAATGGAGCTTCTTCTCCACTGACTCTTTTCTCTCTTCTGCCATGGCTGAGCTCTTCAACATGGTATCAGAGCTCTCAGGCGAGATCAATTAGCTCAGAAACATCGGAAGAAAAATCTCACTAATTGAAACTCGCTCGTTGATCCTTATTCTGTTATTTTAGTCAGTTTTGGCAAAATCCCTACAATTAGGGCTTGCTTTGATCTGAGTCAATTTCTGATGCAATTCATCCAAAAATGCAGAAGATCTGTGTGTGTTGTGCCTCTAATCTACTCAATTCGTACAATGTGAATCAATCAATTGCAATGTCGAATGATGAAGGAATTTCTACTTCCTCGACTTCTCAAGTTCCGACTGCAACTCATGTGTTGAACACTCAACATCCAGATTTGGTACATGACAATCATTCTCTGTATATTCATCCCTCAGATACACAATGTTATGTTCTCATTTCAATTCAACTTCAAGGTTCTGAAAATTACTCGATTTGGAGTTGGTCGATGAAGATTGTTTTGCATGGTAAAAATAAACTAGGCTTTGAGCACATAATATTTTACCATGCTTGAAATTTTTATCACTTTTTAGTATGTTAAATAACTTTTACCTTTAACCTTCATATTTTAACAATTATTTCACTTTTAGTAGGCTCGCTTAAGAAAACTGAAAATAAAAAAAAAGGGTCACATTTTAGTATAAGATTTATCTTCATTTACAAAAAAAGAGGATTTGGTTTTTGAATTTGGCCAAATGTTAGGCGACCCAATTACTCCTCCTGAATCTACCTAGCCTAGACCCCCTCTTTTACCTTGTCAAAAATCCACGCCCACTCTCTATTTTTAAACCTAGAAGACCTTCACTAAAGGGGGCACAAAGGTTGAGAAAGGAGATAGATCTTGAGGGATAAAGAAAAATGAGAGAAAAGAGGAGGGAAATAACCTAGCAGCTTTAGATTCCGAGTGCCGCCGCCTCATTCATTCTCCTCATTCTCAAGAATACCATCTTCACAACTTTCCTTCTCCTCATTGTCAATAATACCATCTTCACAACTTTTCTTCTCCATTAAAACACCATTGGACACCACCATTTCCAGCCATGTAAGGAATATTAAGTTGTTTTCCTTGGTCACTAGAAAAGAAGAAAGAAAACCATATGTTCCGTCAAACAAAAGCAAAGAACTGACCTCAACAGCTTCCTCTTCGTGTCTCCATTTTGTGTAAACAAAGTAACAAGCAGTTTCAAGGCCAAGTTCAAAGTAGTGCCTCTTTTAGTCATTTCTGCGGTTTCCTTTCCGGCAAAGTTTGTGTTTCTCGGTTGAAGTTTCTAATTAGTTCGAAAGTTCTGTTCGAGGTATCCATTCGCAGTTTGCGGTCTCCGGTCGAAGGTTCCTATTTGGCCGAGTTAGATTGCTGTTCATTTTATTCGCTGTATATATTGCCGGAGTTACTTTTAATTAAAAGCTCTACATCAAGGTCCATCTCTTTTATCTCACTCTCTGCTTGAAATGAATTAATAGTTGATTGGTTATCTGATTCATGTTCCTCTGTGTTATTCTATGTCAAAAATAAATTTAAACTTGATTTGTTATTTGGTTCTTGTTTCTTTTGTGCTCGACTTTTAGAGAATTAATGAGTAATCACTTCTGAATTAAGGCTAAACGGGCAGTTTGGCAAATTTTAGAATTAATCTTAGTTTGTCTTATCCTTGAATAATAATAATTTTCTCATAATTGAAATACTTTGTTAATTTTTCTTTTGATTTTTTTTTAGAATAGTTTATGACCTAAACCAATAGAATCAGTAACAATATGATTGAGTTAGACCTTGATGTTAATTTTTAGAGTTGTAAGGTTTTGTTCTGAGTTGATTTTAGCCTAATGATTGGCCGTAGATAAAGTTAGCAGGCCATGGGGCAGTAATTTTGATATTGAAAAATATTGGACCTTTTTTTATTTAAGCTAGTTTGGGCCAAAATAATTTTGTCAAGTCCAATGGCATCACAAGCTACACCCCTTTCTACCCACAATGTTATATCCATAAATCATTCCTTACAATAATCTCAAATTAGTTTAGGATAAACGTTTCTGAACACCATAGTTTGCTTTAGGTGCGATTAATAATAACGTATCGTGACTATGGGTACGGTTTTTGTGGTATTGTCACGATACATAATTCCTCAATTCGAGTGTGCGTTTCACGCAACTCGACCATAACTTTAAATTATAATAATAAACATGTTATAAACCACGGGTGCATTTCACGTGACGCGATTCACAATGTGTACGAACACAATAAGTGCGCGACATCGCGACTTATTTAAATAAATTTCATAAATCCTAAAAAGCAATTAAAATTCTATTAAAAGCGGTTTAGAAAGCTTAAAATGCACAATAGGTTTGTAAACATGTAATATCAGATAATTAAGCCAAGTATTAATTGTTAAGAGACCATGCTAAAATCACAGAACTCGGGAGTGTCTCACACCTTCTCCCGAGTTAACAGAATTCCTTACCCGGTCTTCTGTATTTGCAGACCATGAATAGAGTCAATTTCCTCGATTTGGGATTTTAAAATAAACCGGTGACTTGAAAACCATAATAATTATTCCAAGTGGCGACTCTGAAAAATTTAATAAATAATCCCATTTTGATTAATGATATTTTAATTGGAAAAACTCTCATATTCCTCGGAAAAAAAAAGAGGTATGACAGCTTTAGCGACTCTCCTGGGGATCGAACCCAGAATCTCTGGTTCAGGGTTCAGAATTCAAGCTTAAATTACTGTTATTCTGTGAACTAATTGCCGCTTTTTACCGCTTTGATATTCTGTGAACTGCATATAAAACTGTTACGACACCCTTCTCCTCTCTAAGTCTTCTAAATCTTCTGGGAAGCGCATGCTGGCGTGGCTTCTTTTCTGTTAGAGTGTCATATCCCTAATTTTAGAATGAGGATCGGATCAGTTACATAGTCGGATGGCCTTTTGGTTCCCGGTACGTTGCCTCCCCCAGCTTGAGTTGTCCGCTCGGGTAAGCCAGGTCTAGAACAACATACCTTAGGATTCAAATCTAGAATAACATAGCCTCATGTAGAATCCCTAGTAGGAATGTTTGTTTGCATCACGTGCATTTGACTTTGGGGACTCAACACAGGGGTTGGGTCCGTCTAGGACAGGTGTACCCCAAACTAAAAGACCATCCTGATGCATCTTATATGCTACTTGTGTATTTATTTGTTCGGCTTGCATGTTGACCGACTTCTACAATAGGGAGAGAAATAGAAAAAAAATCAAGAGAGAGAAAAATAAAAGAGTGAAATTCTCCCGGTTCTCATAAAATTCATGTGTTAAAAAATTGAACCGTGTCTAAATTTTACTCAAAAGATGTTGAAAAATAGACTAAGATTTTGAAATATTTCCCGCTTCTAATCGAACTACGCGGGTCTGATTCTCACCGGATGTGAGATACATAGGCAAACCTCATCGGTTCCGGCCCCAAATTTTTAAAAATCCAAATATATATTTCTTTAATTCTTTCTTTAGAAGTCTTCCCTTAGAAAATCCCAAATAAAAACAAATCTAACCAAAAATATTTCCTTTCTTTTTAGAAATCCTTCGTTCGAAAAAGAAAATCAAATCAAGATAAAAAATATTTTTTTTCCTTCTTTTAAAGTCCTTCTGCCAAAAAAAATAAACAAATCAAATTTCAAAATATTTTATTTCTTCTTTATAAATCTTTCTTTCGGAAATTAAAAACAAATCAAAATCTAAAAAAAAGAGTTAGTTTATTTACTTTATTCCCAATCTTCATGAACTACGCAAGATCTGGTTCACGTGAAACATGATACGTAGGCAACCTACATCGGGTTCGATCAAATTATTTTTGAGATTAAAAGAAAAAAGAAGAAAAAAGAAAAGATGAAGTTGTGGGATGAGAGGAAGGAAAAGAGTGATAATCATAAAGAAAAAGAGGGGAAAGAAAATGACCAAACCAAGGAGTGTTAAAGAGGAAAGAAAATAGGGAGGTTAGAACAAGCAAAGATGATGCCCTATGACATTCGTACCCTCGAAGTCATTTTAGAACCGTTAACTGTGACTAGGTGCATTGCATATAATGTGAGATTATCTTATGTTAAATGCCCTAACACTAACTTGATGACTTCACTTTGTTCCTCTTTGTTGCTTCATTATAGCAGAAGGGTGGTCGGTTTGTAGTTCTTAAACTGGTAACTCTTCCCTACAACATTAAGTCGAAAGGCAATAGCAGACGATAACGGAATTGAGTTGGTTGATACTGGTGCCCAAAAACAATTGTCTGAACGAGATACTGGTTGGTCGAAGATGTAAGGATGTTAAGACAACACATGACAGACATGTATGAGGCTTGGATGACTGGTAAAGCACCACCCCTGCCACCACCTAGCTTCCTATATGCTACCCTCACCGAAGCTCTGGTCATAGTGTCAGATGATCTACCATACTCTCCAGATTTTCCCGGTTATCATAGCCTTCCCAACCTCCCTAGTAGCTCCATCATTAGTCCTCCAACTATATTTCTCGAAAATAGCCCTCATGTCATATCCACTACCTCCACCATCAGAACCTCTTAACAACCTCTCCTTAGGTCCAACAGTGAATGCCATTTCAAACCTCATGATTCCCAATACTACTCCCCAGAGTTGACCCACCAGGTCCCAGACTCATATAATCGTAACCCTCATAATGAGTCTTATGTTTAAAATGAAAAGTCCGTCGGAAAAGAAGGGCGGGATGAGATATCCAGAAAGCTAAAAGGTATAGAACAATCCTTAAAGAACATGGAAGGGATCGAAAATCAGATTAACATGTCTTACAATGACTTGTGTATGTTTCCTGATATTCATCTGCTCGTGGGGTTTAAAATGCCAAAGATTAACTTGTATGACGGGCGTGGATATCCAGTGGCCCATCTGAGGGGTTATTGCAGTGAAATGAGAAGTGTTAGCGGGAAAGATGAACTATTGATGGAGTATTTTAGTGAGAGCTTGAGTGGGGAAGCCTTGGAATGGTATACTCGTCAAGATGTGAGTAAGTGGTATGCATGGGATGACATGGCTCAAGATTTTGTTCGACACTTTCAATACAATATAGACATTATCCCAGACCGCTCATCCCTATCTAAGATGGAAAAGAAACTCGAGGAAAGTTTTAGGGAGTTTGGCTCAGAAGGAGGGAACAAGCTACTCGGGTCAGTCCCCCGATTGATGAAGAATAAATGGTTAAGCTTTTCCTACAAGCTCAGGGACCCATCTACTTCAGTCATTTGATCCCAGCTTTAGGTAAGCCTTTCAATGATGTGGTAAAAATGGGGGAAATGGTAGAAGAAGAAATTAAGTCAGGCAAAATCATGAGCTATTCTACATTACAAGGTACTACAGAAGACATTTAGAACATCTCACTAAGTTTGGGGGGGGGGGGAGGAAGAAAGAGAAATATAAAAGATATTGTTGAGCCCCGCCAGCGACAAGATCTAATGGGCATTCCTGCTCAACGCTTTCAGCCTTAATATCGACCCCATGAATATCCTCGTACTCCAGATAATCCTCTCCAATGCTACTTCCGAAGTACAAAATGAAAAGGCAGCAACAAAAGGAAAAGTATTTCACTCCTATTGGAGAATCATATGCAAGTTTGTTCTAGAGGTTAAGGCAATTGGACATGTTGAAGCCGATTCAGATAAAAATGCTGAACCCCATGCCAAAGAATTTTGATTATTCTCAAAGGTTCTCATATTGCTCTAATGCCCCGGGGCACAACATAGAAAAGTGTTGAAATTTGAAAAGAGCAGTCCAGAAGCTTATTGATTCAGGTAACATTATCCTGCGAAATCCAGATGCAGTGGATACTAGCCAAAGTCCATTGCTTGTTCATAATGAGACGCATATGGTGGGCATGATTTGTGTTGATAACTCTTCTGAGTTTCTTGGCGGGCCACTTGCCGCAAATTTTTCAATGCTATCAGTCTCGGTTCCAAAAGTTGATCTTAAGAACGAGGTGGCAAAAGGGACCCAAAAGCAATTTGCTGAGGTCAATGTGATGGAGATTTGTGAAGGTCCTAGTAACGTTGATATGCGAATCAGTGGCTAAGATGTCGAGCTTGGAAATTGGAAAGACACTCCTTTCTTGGTTAGCCATGAAGGAGTCTTGGTAGTTTATTTTGTCGTCGTTTCTGTTGTCCGGGTTATTTCAGGGTTGTAATCCGGATATTGTCTTGTGGATCAAACCCTTCTTCCTCTTATTTTGCCTAGTTCGTTTAGTTGTAGTAACTCATCTAGTGTTATCTAGGATTGTTCCAAGGTTGTAACCCATGTCTATTTTGCTTGTTTTGTTGTTCAAATCCTTTCACCGTCTGTCTATTGCGATCTCCTGTTTTCTGTTATTTCTAGTCAGTTTTTGTTTAGTTCACTTTTCCTTTTATAGTTCTTTTCATGGTGACTCTAGTGACATGACATGCACATGAAATTCTCAGTCTGGTCTTAAAAGTTAGTCTAATCATGAAACAATGAAATAAGGTTTGAAGATGACAGGGATATTCGAGGGAAATAAGTAAAGATTTGGACATTTTGAGATCATTTAAAGCCTGAATTATATGAAACTGAAGTAGACAGTTTAGGAAGTTAAGAAGACGACAAGAATTTATTACAAGGAAGTGCGTCCTGGACAATTTGAAGCAAGGAACTTTGAGTTCAAGTGTATCTCAAGTTACAAGATAAAGCCAATGGAGTTTGTCCCAAACTAATGGAGGGTATCCATTGTGAAGAAGAAATCACCCAACGAGAGTTCTATACTTGACAGGGCACTAAAGAGAGATGAAAGACATATAACTGATATCAATGTTGAAGCTGCAAAAGAAATGTTGTGTATGATCTTCATTTTCACCCTCAATTTGCATGTGTTGTACTTGGCATTTTCAGATATTGGGAGACCCTCTTTCAGCTTCCCAAATACTTTATACCCTTCGGTACCCTTCTGAGCCAGTGCTGATTTCTTTGACCTCCCCTCTTTTGGAATCAAGTTATAGTCACTAAAAACAACCTCCATGTCCCTATAAGGTTTGTTTTAGAAGTTTATCCCGAAAGGAAATAGAGAAAAAAGACAAGAAAAGGAAAAGAAATAAAGAAAAAAAAGTCAAAAAAAAGAGAAAAAGGAAAAAAATGAGATAAATAAAAATAGCAACAACAAAAAGTATTCTTTTGAACTACGTTCGACCCGATTCTTGTGTCAACAAGATACATAGGCAGCCTTACTCTAGGGTTCGGTCACACCAATTCAAAGTTCTAAAATTCCTCACTTCAAAAGAAACTTGGGCAGAAGTTTTGTTTTCTATAAAAGACGGTTCCAAAAGTTGTAAAGTTATACCATATTTTGTCTTATGTTTGAATTTGAGCCTTTATGCCTTTCTTTCTTTCTAACCCTGTCCAAAAGCCACATTACAGTCCCAAAAATGACCTTCCAGATAATCTTTGAGAGTTAGACATGCGAGGAACATATGATATTTTTACCATGGTTAATGCCTTATCATCTGCAAAACCAGAGCAAATAAGAAGAAAAGAACAAAATAAGAGAGTCATATCGGTAAAAACCTTCACAGGCACCATAAGGCGACGGTGAGTTGAGAGAAAGAACAAAATGAGAGAGGCTTGATGGTGAAGACCCTTCGGGTACTACAAGTCGAATAAGGATCGTGAATCAGATAGGATAATCGGAACATTGAAGCCCAGTTTTACGGCTTAGAGGTATAATAAGAGTTGAACATTAGACTTGCTTGACAGATTAGGCCGCTTAATCCAAAAATGCATGTCATAGTCATTGGAGTTGGTATCCACATCAGATAAATTTCAACTTTGTAATTTTCTTGTTAGATATCATCTCTTTCCATTGTCCCCTTACTATGTTCCTCTTGTTTTATTTAATCCTCTTTTTGAGTCTGTTTTGTCAAAACAAGTGAGAAATGACTCCAAAATTTGCTACCAGCTTTCCAATTGCACAAAGCAGAGTCTGGCTAGCACATCAAAGTGGTATAAGTCAGGGAAAAGTGGTATGCGCATTGAGTTGATAACAATTGGTGTGCTTTGAGATTCATGTGAAATGCAAAGGTTCGGTAACTATCATTCATGAGCACAATGCTTCGGGTATAGGGTATTGGGCTTGAACGGATTAGAGATGTTTTATGTGATAAGGGTTGATAGAAAAAGTGGTTAACCAATAACGAGGAAGGTCTTCCAAGTGGAAATCAAAGTTATCATGGCAAGTGTAGGATCAATCACCCTCAAGGTCAAGACCACAAACCAACCACCATGTTTTATACTCAAAAGTTTTCTTTGTTTAAAACTGGAACGAAGAATATGTCCAAATCAAAGCTTGGACGCTTGAATTTTTCAGGTGTCATGCCCAAATTTTGTCTGCACAAAGGCTATTTGAGAAGGTTTTTACCTCATAGACATTCCACTAGTTGAGAAGATCATTAGCTCTCAAGAATTTTTCCTGTTTGAGAAGAACCGTACCTCCTAGGCAGTCTCCTTAGTCGGAAGAGTCTTTAGCTTTCTTTAAGTTCAGGATCCCGTCTGGAAAATAGGGTCACTTCTTAGTTTCTCCTAAGTGGTCAGTTTTAATTTCCTTAATTTGTTAATCTTTAGATTTCATTAAGTTCAGGGGTCCCGCCTGGAGAATAGGGTCAGTTTTTAGTTTCCTTAAGTTGTTAATCTTTAGCTTTCTTTGAGGTCAGGGGTCCCGCCTGGAGAATAGGGTCACTTTTTAATTTTCTTAAGTTGTTAATCCTCGGATAGAGCCAACAACCATTCAATGAATTGTCTTATGTTACTAAGTTTCAAGATGTTTACTGAATCCTTCACGATGTTTTGGTGGCAGGTACTAGTACATCGAAGCCTTAGAGAGCCGTTGGACTCCAGACAAGCCGTTACGAAGCGCCATCAGCCCAGGTCAGGCGACCCGAAAGGACCATTGCATTCCTTTAGTTCAGGAGTCCCGCCTGTAGAATAGGGTCAATTTCAGTTTTTTTAAGTTGTTAGTCTTAGTTTTACTTTAGTTCAAGGGTCCCGCCTATAGAATAAGGTCAATTTTAGTTTTCTTAAGTTGTTAATATTTAGTTTTCCTTTAGTTTAGGGGTCCCGCCTCGAGAATAGGGTCAGTTTTTAGTTGTTAGTCTTCAGTTTTCCTTTAGTTTACGGGTCCCACCTGGAGAATAGGGTCAGTTTTTAGTTGTTAGTCTTCAGTTTTACTTGAGTTCAGGGGTCCCGCCTGTAGAATAGGGTCAATTTCAGTTTTCTTACGTTGTTAATCTTTAGCATTTCTTAAGTTCATGGGTCCCGCCTGAAGAATAGTGTCAGTTTTAATTTTCTTAAGTTGTTAATCTTTAGTTTTTCTTGAGTTCAGGGGTCCCGCCTAGAGAATATGGTCACTTTTCAATTTACTTATGTTGTTAATCATGTGCATTCCTTTAGTTCATGAGTCCCGCCTATAGAATATGGTCAATTTCAGTTTTCTTAAGTTGTTAAACTTAGTATTCCTTTAGTTCAGGGGTCCCGCATGTAGAATAGGGTCAATTTCAGTTTTCTTAAGTTGTTAATTTTTAGTTTTCCTTTAGTTCAGGTGTCCAGCTTGGAGAATAGGGTCAGTTTTTAGTTGTTAGTCTTCAGTTTTCCTTTAGTTCAGGGGTCCCGCCTTGAGAAATAGGATCAGTTTTTAGTTGTCAATCTTCAGTTTTACTTGAGTTCAGGAGTCCCGCCTATAGAATAGGGTCAATTTTAGCTTTCTTAAGTTGTTAATCTTTATTATTCCTTAAGTTCAAGGGTCCCCCTGGAGAATAGGGTCAATTTCAGTTTTCTTAAGTTGTTAATCTTTAGTTTTCCTTTAGTTCAGGGGGTCCCGCCTGGAGAATAGGGTCAGCTTTTAGTTGTTAGTCTTCAGTTTTTAATTTTCTTAAGTTGTTAATCTTTAGTTTTCCTTAAGTTCAGAGGTCCCGCCTAGAGAGTACGGTCAGCTTTTAGTTTTACTTGAGTTTAGGGGTCCCACCTGTAGAATAAGATCAATTTTAGTTTTCTTAAGTTGTTAATCTTTAGTTTTCCTTAAGTTTAGGGATCCCGCCTGGAGAATAGGGTCAACTTTTAGTTTTCTTAAGTTGTTAATCTTTAGTTTTTCTTGAGTTCAGGGGTCCCGCCTGGAGAATAGAGTCAATTTTTAGTTTAGTCAAGCTCAGTTTATAGTTTTCCTTAAGCTCAATATCACAGGAGAAGCACATCCTAGTCGAGTCTTTAATTTTACTCTCATCATTGCATCCCTCTTCAATAACATAGTCGATTTATCGTTTTGCAAACAACTCACAAATCTTCCTAGTGCAAACTGGGGCAGAAACTTTGTTTGTTTTGTTTATTTTGATTGCAGTCACCCACCTGGAGAACGAGGTCAATATTTCAGAAATCCATTTAAGTTCAAATCAGATAAGTACCAGGAGCCCGCCTGAAGAATTTGGTCAACTTTTAATTTCTTTCAAGATCAAGCAGAAGGATCCCACCTGAAGAACATGGTCAACTTTCATTTTTCAAGATCGAGTCAGAGGCACTAGGAGCCCGCCTGAAGAACAGGGTCAACTTTCAGTTTTCAAGTTCAAGTTAGAGAAGCATCACGAGCCCGCCTGAAGAACAGGATCAACTTTCAGTTTTCAAGTTCAAGTCAGAGGCAGCAGGATCCCTCCTGAAAAATAGGATTAACCTCCAGTTTTTTCAATTCAATTAGAAGCAGCACGAGCCGCCTGAAGAACAAGGTTTGCAAGCTCAAGTCTACTCCAAGTTCAAGTTTATTTCAAGTGCAAGAAGCAGGATGCCCACCGGAAGAACAGGGCCAACTTCCAGTTTACTTCAAATTCAAGTCAGCAGGATGCCCACCTGAAGAATAGGATGAATTTTCATTTTCATGTTGAAGGATCAAGTGGAGATTCGAGGAAGATTCAAGACAAGAAGTAGATAGGATCTTTTTTTTTTTGTTGTAATATTTGCTTTCAATTTATGATGTAAATGGCAGGGACCACGGACCGGAGCCTCGAACGGTACCTTACTCGACTCTTGAACTCATCATTTAACTTTCCTTCCCTTGAACTACACACGACCTGATTCCCTTATAACCCGAGATATGTAGGATGTCCAAGACCACGACTTGGTTGTACCCCTTATTTTATTTTCATTTTGAATAACGCTTTGGTCAAAACTTAGTCACAAGGCTCACCTTGTCTTTGCCTGAAAACTCGTCATTTTTCCAAGTAAAGAGAGGCATGCTGTGAGCACCTAATATTTGACCATGCTTGAAATCTTTATCACTTTTTAGTATGCTAAATATCTTTTATATTTGCCCTACATATTTTAGCCTTTAGTTCATTTTAGTAGGTTCGCTTAAGAAAATTGAAAATGAAAAAAAGGGTCACATTTTAGTATAACATTTATCTTCATTTACAAAGAAAGAGGATTTAGTTTTTGAATTGGGCCAAATATTAGGCGGTCCAATTACTCCTCCTGAATCTACCTAGCTCAGACCCCCTCTTTTGTGCTCGACTTTTAAAGAATTAATGAGTAATCACTTCTTAATTAAGGCTAAACGGACAGTTTGATAAGTTTTAGAATTAATCTTAGTTTGTCTTATTCTTGAATAATAATAATTTGCTCATAATTGATATACTTTGTTAATTTTTATTTTGATTTTTTTTAGAATAGTTTATGACCTAAACCAATAGAATCAGTAACAATATGATTGAGTTGGACCTTGAAGTTAATTTTTAGAGTTGTAAGGTTTTGTTCTGAGTTGATTTTAGCCGAAAGATTGGCCGTAAATGAAGTTAGCAGGCCATGGGGCAGTAATTTTGATATTGGAAAATGTTGGACCTTTTGATTTAAGCTAGTTTGGGCCAACATAATTCTGTCAAGCCCAATGGTATCACAAGCTACACCTCTTTCTATCCACAATGTTATATCCATAAATCATGCCTTACAATAATCTCAAATTAGTTTAGGATAAATGTCTCTGAACACCGTAGTTTGCTTTAGGCGCGATTAATAATAAAGTATCGTGACTATGGGTATGGTTCCCATGGCATAATCACCATACATAATTCCCTAATTCGAGTGTGCGTTTCACGCAACTCGGCCATAACTTCAAATAATAATAATAAATATGTTGTAAACCGCGGGTGCGTTTCACGTGACGCGATTTGCAATATGTACAAATACAATAAGTGCGCGACATCGTGACTTATTTAAATAAATTTTATAAATCCTAAAAAAGCAATTAAAATTCTATTAAAAGCGGTTTAGAAAGTTATAAATGCACAATAGGTTTTTAAACATGTAATATCAGATAATTAAGTCAGGTATTAATTGTTAAGCGACCATGCTAAAATTACAGAACTCGGGAGTGCCTCACACCTTCTCCCGAGTTAACAGAATTCCTTACCCGGTCTTCTGTGTTCGCAAACCATGAATAGAGTCAATTTTCTCGATTTGGAATTTTAAAATAAACCACTGACTTTGGACACCATAATCATTATTCTAAATGGCGACTCTGAAAAATTTAATAAATAATCCCATTATGATTAATATCATTTTAATTGGAAAAACTCCCCTATCCCTCGGAAAATGAGGTGTGACTGGGACATGTGTAATGTTATTGTCTTAGCATGCATAATGAACATTGTGTCACAAAGTCTTATTAGCATGGTAATTTATGTTTCTGATGCACATAAGGTCTGGGAAGACCTCAAGGAGAGGTTTGATAAAGTAAAAGCCCTTCCTCCTTCATATGGATGTCCAGGGTCTATTAAACATGCTGAGCACTATCAGTTACAAAAGTTATATAAGTTTCTAACTAATCTTTATGAGTCCTATGAGAATGCAAAATATCAAATTGTTATGACACGACCATTACCAAATATAAATCAGACCTATGCTATGATAGTGAATGTAGAGAGTCAAATGAAGAATGGCAATTGTAGGATAAACTCTACTATTGGTATTGATGGCAATGATGCTGCTGCTCTGCTAAGTAGTAGAGGGAAAAACAATAGTGGTAACACTAGTACTGGTAACAACAGTTACAAAACTAGAACAACTACAACTATGGAAGGCATGTACTTCAGTGTGACTACTGCAAGCTTAAAGGTCACACAAGGGACAATTGCTACAAGCTACATTATATCCAATAGACTTCAAGTACAAGAAGAAAAGAGGAACACCTAACACCTATGTTAACGATGTGAGTAATGCAAGAAATCAGGTATCTGAATTACAAGGTTCATCTCAGCAAGCAGCATCTGCCTCTACACCACCAGTTCCAGCTCAGTTCTTCACTCCAAAAAGTACAATCAGATTCTGCATATGTTGAACAAAGGAAAATAAGGAGAGCCTATGGCTAATGCAACACATATGGGGACAACATGTATTACTATTGCTCTAATGTCTAGTCTAGTTGACAATAACCGGATAGTAGACACTTGGGCAACCAATCATATGGTACACAAGTTAAGTTTACTTCACAAGTTCAAAGAACTGTCACAAATGAGTAAGAATAAGGTTCTGGAAAACAGGTTGCTATCAATAAGACAGGAGAGTCTAATATATTTCAGGATAAAACAATTGGAGAAGTACTATATGTACCTTAATTCAAATACAACCTATTGTCAGTGTCAAAGATCACTAAGGAGTTACAGTGATGTACAACATTTTTTCATGATTTTTGTTTATTTCAGGAATTCTCAAGTGGGAAGGTGATAGGGATTGGTAGAGAAGAGGATGGTATCTATATTTTGATAAATAGAGGTAACTCAAGTCCACAGCAGGTAGCTGACAACAAGAATACACTCAATCATTCATCTGTAAATATCATCTCCAGTTAAACTTGTAACAGTGAAAGTAGTTCTAAGAATAAGAGTAAGATTGATGATATATCTCTTTGGAATGGGAGATTAGGGCATGCTCCTTTAAAAGTCTTGAAAAATATAGATGGTTTGTATTAGACTCAGATGAAAGATCACATATGCTTTGTATGCCCTATTGCTAACCAGGCAAGATTGCTCTTTCTTCTAAGTACTACTTGTTTAGTTAATCCCTTTGAACTTGTGCATTTGAGGTCCTTATAGAGTTCCCACTCATTATTGTAAAAGATACTTGACTCTAGTAGACGATTTCTCTAGATAGACCTGGATTTTCTTAATGCTTACTAAAGCAGATTCTATTGTAGTGCTAAGGAACTTCTTATTGCTTGTCAAAAATCAGTTTACATGTGGTGTGAAGTGTCTTAGAACAGACAATGGTTTAGAACTCTTCAATGATCAAGTGAACAGTTTACTAAAGAATTGCAGCATTGTACATCAAAGCTCTTGTGTATATACACCACAACATAATGATATTGTTGAAAGGAGACATAGATATATTCTGGACATGGCAAGGGCACTAAGGTTTCATGCCTTTGTGCCTTTGAGATTTTGGGGAGAGTGTGTCCACTGCTGTATATTTGCTTAATACACTGCCCACTATCATGTTGAAAAGCCAGTGACCCTTTCAAAATTTATTCCATAGAGCTCCTTCATTGCAGCATATCAAGGTGTTTGGTAGTCTATGTTATGCTACAACTAGGAAGAAAAGTGACAAGTCCAGTCCAAGGGCAATGATAGTTGTTCATCTAGGATATTTGTAACGACCCGACCGGTCATTTTTCTTTCTAGATACATGTTTCCCTAAATAAGACTCCTCATATATGCTTTTACTATTTTATAACTAGTGGGGATGGTTAGTTCGGGTTGAAATCGGAACACTTAGTTCCTTAATATTGGCTTAAAAGGGTTAAGTTTGACTTGGGTCAACATTTTTAGTAAACGACCTCGGAAACAGGATTTGACTGTCCCAATAGGTTCATATGATGATTTTGGAATTGGGTGTATGTTCGGATCGGGTTTAGGATGACCCGGGAACATTTCGGCACTTAATATTGGAAGTTGGCGCATTGAAGGTTTTCAAGTTCTTCAAATTTTATTTGATGTAGCATTTGGTGTTATCGAGGTCTGATTGGGATTCCGACCTTGGAATAGTTTCTTATGTTGATTTATGACTTGCACGCAAAATTTGGTATCATTCCGAGTAGTTTAAGTATGATTCAGCGCGTTTAGAGCAGGTTGGAGGAACTTGAAGTTCATAAGTTGATTTGATTTGGTTTTGGAGTGTGATTCTTAATTTTGATGTTGTTTTACACATTCTGAGGGTTCTAGTAAGTCCGTTTTATGTTTACAAACTTGTTGGTATGTTTGGTTTGGAGAAGAGCTGAAGGTGACTGGCATCTGGTGCGTTCGCACCTACGGTAGGAATGGCCGTAGGAGCGGCACCACAAGTGTGGCATCTCGTTCGCAGAAGCAGAATGGAGGGGTGTCAGTGAGGTCAGCAGAAGCAAACTCACTTCTGCGCTGAAGGGGTCCACAGATACGGAGAGTCTGGCCATGGTTGTAGGTGCGCGAGCCGAGCCGCAGATGCGAGACTTGGTTGCAGGTGCGGCTGGTCATGGCTCGCGCGTGTTCCGCAGATGCGTACAATCGACCGCAGGAGCAGTCCCGCAGAAGCGAAGATTCTTCCGCAGGTGCGAGAACCGTTGGGAGGCAGTGAAGTGCATTTATATCGGGACTTAGGCTATTTTGGCTCATTGCTTTCATCTCTTGGCGATTTTGGAGCTCTTTGAAGAGGGGTTTTCACCTAGCACTTTGAGATAAGTAATTTCTATATAGGATGAGTTTAATACATGCATTTTGGGTAGATTCTTAGCAAATAAAGTGTAGAAATTGTGGGTTTAATTGCAAAACCTAGGTTTTGATAAAATTGAGATTTAACCACAAAAATGATTATGGAATTGGGTGAAAATTATATATTTGAGTTCGTGAGATTACGAGTAACATTTATCTTTGAACATTTCAAGAATCTAGGCACGTGGGCCCGGGGGTAAATTTTAGGAATCTTTCAATTTGGGTTGGGTAATTACTCTAATAGCTAAACTATTAACTTTTGAGTGTATGTTGATTAATTTATATAATATGTGGCTAGCTTCGAATTTTTCGGCGCCAAGTTGAGGCCTTAGAGTGAATTAGTGGGCCGAAAACTGAGCTTTGAGACGAGGTAAGTCTCTTGCCTAACCTTGTAAGAGGGAATTTACCCGCAGGTTTTTTAAATTACTATTTACTTCTAATTGTGGGGGCTACGCACGCACGAGGTGATGAGAGTCCGTGCGTAGCTACTAATTATGCTTAAGTCCGGGTAGTTTTGGGACCCAGATCATGAAATACTTATATTGTTTGCACTCTACTTATTAATTTAAGTGCCTTAATTATATTGAAACTTGATAAAAGATTCGTAAAGATTGAAATTCACTTACTTTGAGTTTTGACGGGCTACTTAACCGTTAATGGAAATTGTGCTTCCGTGTGTATTAGTCTTGTAATAGCTTTTAAATCAGATGCTCATAGATTATTCTTTTTTCTTGTGGAGCGGGCCGAACGCCTCGGCGGTATAATAGATGCATACATGGTTCATGTAGCTCGAC